>NC_136390.1:30910175-31022675 GCF_965140285.1 Lepidochelys kempii | reverse complement strand
AACTTTGTGACCTGAGTATATCTCTAATTTCAAAATCATATTAAGATATGGTAGGAATAATGTAGAGTGGCTAGATTGAACTGATGGGGGCAGAGTGAAACACTATTTTTTCCCTTAGATATTGCTATGTCCCAGTGTTTATTGCTGGGTGGGGAGTAGCTGAGTGAGGGGGAAGATCAGCAAGAAGCATGCTTTTAAATGCTGTGTGGCAATGGGTGAGCTGCCAGATCAGGAACGATGCAAAGTAGGAGGATGAGCTTTTTAATGTAATTTTAAGGACTTTATTTAATAAATGTATTTTAAATTTATTGTATTTAGTTAAAATTCATAGCATTAAGTTGTGACAAACATCAACCCTGTCATATTGCTGGGGTGTGTGTATCCTTTTCCCGTTTCTTGTCTGTTCTTTGACTTTAAGATTGTTGCTTGTCACCACAGGGACCTGTCCCGTTCTATATCTGTTCCCAGAAAAAACCTAGATTAGAATAGATGACACAGAGTAAAGATGATTCAGTGACTAGAGTGCTGACCTAAGATTCAGGAGATCTGGATTCAATTCCCTGCTCTGTCAAAGACTTCCTGTGTGACCTTGGACAAGTCACTTAGACTCTCTATGCTTCAGTTCCCCATCTATGAAAGGGGGATAATTTTCCCTACCTAATACATGGGTGTTGTATAGATAAATACATTGAAGACTAGGACACACTCAGACCTATAGTAATGGGTGCCATATAGGGACCTAAGACAGATATCCTCCCATCAAGGAATATGACAAGTCATGTGTTTTACTACAGATATTCCACTTATCAATACTCAGTTTTGTCTGAAAGACCTTTAGAGGAAGTTTAGCTTCAGTAGAGGCTTCCACTTTTTCCTCAGAAGCTACTCTGCCATGATCTATCCATGCAATGTCAGTTATGGATTTTCTTTTCACTACATTTTCTCAAACTATCTGGCCTGCAAAGTCCCATGTCCTTTAATTTAAATTGTTTTGGGAAAAGCGAAGAATTCTCTTGGTAAATATTCTGTGGGTGGCATCAGACTGGAGGAGGGGAGACGACCCCCGTCATCTCATGGCACATACATGATTTTAACATCAATTCCTCTGCTGTCGTTCCCCCCCCCCACCCCATCTGTTCAATAAAATTTAATTTTTATATATACACATTTATATACATTACACTATTTTTATTGAAGCAAGACATTTAGGGTATGGACTCTCATTTACTACATGATTGTACAGTGCCTAGCACATTGAAGTCTGGACCTCGTTAGCTTCTAGGTGCTACTGCAATAACAATGTTAAATAATTAATTACTAATAAAAATGGGATTTTGTGGGGAGAAGGGTTGGACTCTAGGAGAAAGAGCGTAAACCACTAAAGGCTTTTTAAAATCTCCGTTTTTAATCTAGTGACTTCTCTACTCAGGGGACTTTGCAGTCTGCATTTGAGCAGAATATTGCGTGCTTGAGTATACATCACACAGCAAATAGCACCCAGCAGGGCAATGATTGCAAAGCACTGTCTATATTTCCACTGGACAAGGGGTTACTTTTCATGTACCATGCTCAACCTGCAGCAGTTTCCCAAGTCTATGTATATAGACTTTACCCAGAGGAAACAAGACAGAGAAATGTATTATCATCATTTAAAAAAAACAACTATGTCTAAATGGGTTTCTTTTATGCTGTATTTCAAAATAAGTAACATTGATGAGGATAAGGTATAAAATAGGAAAGCAAAAAATAGTGGTTTTATTATCTTTATAAGATCTACCAGTCTGCCTCTAATAACTGCTTGGTACATCCAGTTGCTGGCTCTGTAAGGCTAGGACCTCCTGGGAGGTTGGAATTAGTGCCCTTTAATAAAGAGAGGAGTATGTAAATCAATGCAAGAAGGCAGATCTGTTAGGAACATCCAGGGGGGAGGTGGGGTAGTCCATCAAGAGGGCCAAAGAAGCCCTTTCTTTTGGGTAGTGCTCCTTGCCAGAGAGAAAAATGTACATTAAATAAATTCACAAGAAGGCACAGATATTGTGGAGCATTTTGGCAGGAAGATGGTCTTTTGCAGAGACTATTAACTACCACACCATGCTTCATGTCCCAAATGCTTTACAAGCATGAATTGCTCAGTCAGCTCAACAACCCTGTGACATAAACATAAGTGTGTAAGCGTCCATTCTGTAAATGGGATAACTGAGGCAAGGTATTTAATGATTTACCCAAGGCCATTGAAGGAGTTAGTGTTAGTGCTGGGATTAGAATCCCAGGCCTTTGCTCAGATTATTGTATTAGACCTCTCCGTCTAGTCTACAGTCAGGCTTTAGATTAGAACTACTGTTATTTGACAAACAAATAACCTTCAAGCCTGCAAACCTTCTCATCAGGCCTGGGCACATTTTGGCCTGCCAGAAACAAACTTCATTTTATGGGAATACCACCTTCTGCATGCACTTTTCTCGGAGAGAAACTCGTCTCTGTCCCTGCTGCTGATTGCAGTGCTTAGAGACTGAATCCTGCCAGGTACTGAGTAAAGTCAGCTCCCACGGAAGTCATTTATTTATTGTTTCTATAGCACCAACATTGCCCCATACAGGTAGGCATGAAAAGAAAGTCCTACCCTGAAGTTCAGCTGAGGGTGCTCAGTACCGCTCAGAGTAAAACCCTAGTAGTGAGCGGAGCAGCATTAACAAGAGTAGGCAGACACACAAATACATCTCGCTAACAGTTCATGATTTATAAAGGATTCCGAGCCTGTTCAACGCAGGCAGTGATGCTGCAGCTGCTCTTTTCCAAGCACCAACTCAAACTCATCTGCATTCAGCCGTGGGCTGCTGTGCTTAGTTTCGAATGTCTCTAACTTCACGTTCAGGGGGATGGTGTTTTCCTGTGCATGGTGCAGATTTTTCATTTTTTTGCAGTAAAAAATTTGAACAAACATTTACAGAAAATTGTTTGCAGTATTCACTCCGCTTTACAAAACTCGGGCCTCTCTGAGTCAGAGCCAAATTCTGATCTCAGTGGAATTGCACATGTATAAATAGAAGTGGAGCAGAATTTGATCCTGTGCGTACCTGTTGTGGTAAGGTTGTTATAAGTATGTTTCCTTTCTGTAAAATAGCTTTAAATTTCTCTACTACATATGCAGAAGCAGCTATTTTGTAATGCAAAACTGAAGCAGCACGTAACCGAGGAGAGACACTGTGCTCTCACGAAGGCTTTATTTTTGTCCTCTCTCATTCCGTTGTTCCCCACAATTTAAAAGTTGAAAAGTTTGTGGCTGCTCTGTACATGTGAGAAAAAGTAACAGCTTAGTTTCGAATTCCTCTAATTTCAGACATGACTGATATACTTTAAGGAATGAGTATTATTTTGTTTCCATCCAAAGAATCCCAAAAGAAGAGACACATGTACAGCTCAGCATCACAATGACATCCAACACTGCTAGGCTCACAGTTATATCGCCGGCAATAACACATTGAAGTAGTTGTCCTCATAGATTTGTTGCTATTACTGCTAGCTCATTTGCAGCTTCCTGCCACTCCTTCTGCAGATTCCTAGCTCTCCACCCAGTACTACCACAGAAACTCTTCATGTGGCCCTCCTCTACAAAGACTACACATTCCTAGGTATGCTGGGGAGTGTGCAGGAATGCTGGGCGAATGGCTAGGAAAGGGACAGATTAAGGTTTTCCTACTTTGCTACTCACAATGGGCCCATATTGTGTAAAAAAAAAAAATCCACAATAATGGGCACCTTGGCAGCTTTGCTCACTCATTCTTGGACCAGATTTTGTGCAGCACTGAAGCCACAGCCCAGGAATGAAGGAAGGAAAGCAAAAGTAGCTTTAAGTCACCTATGTGCCTCAGATTTTGGCCTATTTAGGGCTGGTACATTCCCCAGCATAAGTTAGAGAAGCCCTGTAAATCACACTTGAATCAGCCCTGCCCAAATCCTTATGAGTTGATTTGCATCCCAGAAGTGCTGACATGTAGAGCCCTCCAGCCACTCCTCTTCCTGTCTAAAAAACCTCCCCCTGCTGCAAAGAAAGGCAGCATATGCCAACCCTATATTGTGGGAAATTTCCCAACAGCTGCTTCACCCCCCCATGGTCCCCTGGACTAGCATGAAAGCTCCATAGTGGGGGTCTAGAATCTGGCCCCCTTGTATCTACAGAGACCTTGATGCTCTGAGAAACACAGTATCTGTGGACTTTTCCAGTCTATGTGAAGTCTACCAAACGGTCACAGACAATTCAGAATAATATAAAAATGAAGAAGAAAATCTTAGTTGTCTCTTTTTTAGCCCTCTCTGCCCCTTCTGGTGAAGACATTGGTCCTGTCACTCCTCTGTCCTTCATGGTTTATATTTTACCTTCATGATTTTATTATAAGTTTTTCTAACTCCTAACACTCTCAAATATTTCTAGAACAATAGTATGGCTGCCTCGCCAGCCAATCCTAATGTTAATCCTGGTTTCATAAATTTAAAGTCCAGAAGGAACAATTGTGAACAACTAGTCTGACCTTCTGCCTAATATAGGCTATCAAGTTATAACTAGTGAATCCTGGTGTCTTGATTAAATTCCAGTTGGGTAATTACATTACAGCTACCTAAATTTTCCCATACTGCCTGGTGGCTAAGGTATTTATTTTTCCACTTCCTGCCCTGAGCTAATGTGTAGCATTACTCCAAGTTATTTAAGTAGTGCTGTCTTCCATCCAGAAGTCATTGCATTCCAGTAATGGGGAAGTGATCCATATGGCCAAATTCTCACTTGATGTAAAGGCAACTATAATCCTTTGGCTACCCCTTGATGTGAGAATGATGTCTACCAAGGGGGCTCATTGGTGGGATTTTTAAATGGCTGAGAAGCCCAATTCAAGCCCTGCCGATTTTCCCACAGAAGTGACAGGTGTAATCTTGGAGGAGACATAGTTGTTGGCTGGACTGTTATGCCCCTTCTTTCCTCCTTTGTCACTTTTGTCTCATGAGCACATCTGTTCTCCTAAAAGTGAGCTGTGGGTGGTGTATGCTGTGGCACCGCTGTGTTCTGTTCCGTCCCAAGTTCTCACAGTTTGTTGGGTTGATTCTTCCCTTTTTAAGGGGTACTTTCAGTATGTCTTTGAAATGCTTTCTGCTGCCCTCCACGAGCCCTTCTTCCCTGACCTAACTGAGAGAAGAATATTTGCTTTGGGAAGCGGGTGTCAGGCATACGTACACAGTGGCCAGCCCAGGGGAGTTGGTGTTTCATGACCTCCGCTTCTATACTGCTGATGTTGGCTGCAGAGAGAATGCTGGTGTTAGTATGTCAGTCTTCCCAGCTGATCCTGATAATCCTCCTGAGCCAGTGCTGCTGGAATCACTCCAGCCGCTTGAGATGTTGTCTTTAGGTTACCCAGGTCTCACACCCATATAGAAGGGTGGAGATGACAACTGCCTTGTAAACCAAGATCTTGGTTTATGTCTGCTTGCAGATCCCTATCATTGAAGGCTCATTTGACTAGTCTTCCAAAGGATGTGCCGGCACAGCACATCCTGTATTCAATTTCTGTGTCGGTGCTGGCTGTTTGGGAGAGGTGGCTGCCACAGTATGGAAAATGGTCCACATTTTACAGATATTCTCCACCGATGGTGATAAAATTTGTGGAGTATGAAGAGCAGTTTGTGCAGGTAAGGGCTGGTAGAGTACCTTGGGTTTCCCAGTGTTGAGAGAGAGACCCAGGCGGTGACAGGCACCTGCAAAAAGATTTAGGGTGCTTTGCAGGTCGGCTTCTGTGTGTACAAGAATGATGCAGTCATTCAGTGATGCCAATTCTTGTGAGCTTAGATTTTGTTTGGAGACATCGGAGATTGAGGAGTTGGCCATTCATACAATACTCCATTCTGATTCCACCAGGAAGGCGGTCATGGATGAGAATCAGGATCACAGCAAGGTAAATGGAGAAGAGTGTTGACACCAGAGCAAATGATGAATGACAAATCTTTGTGTGGGAACCACAGAGGTATTGCCCTCCTCTCCATTGCAGGGAAGATTCTTGCCTGGATCCTACTAAACCTCCTCCTCCCTCTTGCCAAGGAACTCCTCCCCAAATCACAGTGTGGCTTCAGGCCATCCTGAGGCACAACTGACATGATCTTCATGGCATGACAGATTCAGAGGAGCAGAGAGTAACACCAGGAACTGTTCATGGCATTGATCAGCCTAATCAAGGCCTTTGACACTAGCAATCGTGATGCCCTATAGAAGGTGCTAAATAGGTTTGGCTGTCCACAGAAGTTCATTTCCATCATCAGACTGCTCCATGAAGGGGATGACTGCCACTATTCTGTGCAACGGCTCAGAGACCAAACCATTCACCATTCGCAACTATACTAGAGTCCGTGGAATCACGCTAGCTTACACCAGATCAGAATATTCCACCTTTTTTCCATGGAGTTTGTAAAGTGCTTTGGATTCTTTGGGTCAAGAGTACTATACAGTATAAAATGTCAGAAATAATTATTAATGGTATTAGCACAGGTTGTATATTAGACTTTGTACAACTTGGTTTTGTTTTTGCAACAGTTTTTGTTATATTACCACATAGGACATATAATCATACTGCTAATTTCTTTGTCCATAAATTAATAATCTTATTTTTCTGATTTTACATATTTTCTGTTAATAAATATGACATTAGTTGTGAATACATGGATAGATATTATGTCATGTCTGTGATTTTGCATTTTCCCCACTATCTCTTCTGCTTGACATCCTAATAAGCCTATGTGTTAAGCCAGAAAAAAGCAATTTTCTCCTGAGGCTAATTTTTTTGGGCTCCCCACCTGAAGTGCGGAGCTGCATATACAATCTAATTTGTATTTAACTGGAGGAAATTTAGTTAGTTTTAGGCAGAGCTGATGTAGTGCAAATCCTTACTGGTATATTGGGTGTCTTGCACTGCCATGTAAGTGATGTTTTCCTTTCAAAATCAATTTTGAAGTAGAAGAATAGGAGATCTTTGGTTTCCCAAGGAGGAGGAATATAGCAACAATGGATATGCCAATATCCATTCTCATGTCAAAAAATGACAAAGATGTCTATCTTTCCAAAGGCCAGTTAAATCAGATTTCCAGCCTGCCTACCTAGCTCATTCTAAAGAATCTATAAAAGAGTGCCAAATGGGTTAATGGCTGCATTGTAGTAGTCTCAAGTCACAGCTGCAGTAGATGTGCAGAGTAATGGGGTGTTAATTGAGTAACAGGTGAACAAAGTTAAGGATCATGGAGTTAAAGGCTTACTTTAAATGAAGGAAGAGTGTAAATTCCAAGCTCTATGACAAAAAATAAAAACAAGCTATAATGTACTTACTTCTGTGCTAGGTTATGTGTTGGAGAAGCAGGAAGTGAATCTTCACACTCTTTTCCCTGTGCTTTCCCTTTCATTACACATTTTATAAAAATTGTTTTATTTGAATAAAATGCTGCCTTCATAATTAATATTTAGCCAGCTTATTTATAGAATGGTAAATTTTCTAATCATGCAGGCTTGACATTGTTGACTTCTACTGTTTTTCATCCTTTCTATGAAATTTTCTTCCTGTTGGCCTATGTCACAGAGTCAGTTCTACTTGCAGAAGGAGAAATTCAGTGGCTTATTATGTTGGGTAGCAGATATATGGTCCACCCTAACAGCTGACACACTTTTCAGGCCTGATCCCAAATTGTTCAATGGTAATGTAGAATCGGGTCCTTCAAAGCACAAGTTGTGTAGTTTCTCCAGATGAATTGATTCAAACACACTGAAAGGCTCCCATGGAATTTGAAGGACTTTGAACCAGGCCCTTTGTGCACAACAGTGATTTTCATCTTGATTTTTTTAAAAAGTTCTTTGCTTTCATGGATAGATGTGCTAATGGGTTTCATCCTCTCTCTCATATCATGGGAAGCTGAGTTTTGAAAATGGGTCTTGGGGTAGCTCCTTAAACTGCCATAAAGAGATATAAAATAATATAATTTCCCTTTATTTCAGCCATAAATAACCATTCAGAAGCTTCCTTTCTTGACAGAATCCCGAACAGCCATATTAAGTTTGGTGGCCATAATTAAAGAAGTTGGCCAGGGTTCTGACTCTGAAAATGGAAAACATTTTGACTGGATTCCAGATATTTTGCCACAATACTAGTTATTCAATTTGTACAGTATATGCAGTAAATTGTAGGTACACAGAACACATTCTCTACCTGGGACACTACATGAAGAGGGTGGTGAGAAGCCTGCTAAAATAATAAATATTTTTAAAAGTGTTTTACAAACCTTAATAAATTATACTTCACAAGACCCCTTTGTTACTCTGAGGTAAATATGATTAAACCTATTTTCAGATGAGGAAACTGAAGCCCAGCGAAGTTAAATGACTGGCTGAAGGTCACAAACCAAGTCAGAGCTGGGAATAGAATCCAGTTTTTCTCCTTCCTTCTCATGCCTTTAGAACCAGGAATATAATTTTATTTTAAAGAAATGCAGACAGTTGACTGGCTAGTACTAAAAAAACTGCGATCCATGGAACCAACACAGTTAGGTCAGCAAGCATTTTCCATTAACTTTCTTAAAATCTAAAAGTATCTATTTAATGTATTAAATCCCCACCAAATCTCTTCTTTGTGACATTCTTCTCAGTGAAAACCAATTGATAAAAACATGGAAACCAAACCCCTACTTTTTTGACTGTTCTGTATTTCAACAAAAATAGCTGAATAACAGTACATGTTTTTTCAAAAAATGGCATCAGGCTGGCAAGTTCTCTGCTGTATTTCAACAAAAAGCAAATTAAAAGGTCCTTCGCCACAATTCACATGCATGCACCCGTGTACATTCACTTGCAAGATCAAAGTCCAAATTATGAAGAACAGAATTTAAGTTGGGGGAAAGAACCACAGTTCCCCTTAATTATAGGCCAAATCTTGCAGGTCTGACTCAGGTCTGGTCTACACTAAAAAGTTAGGTCCACACCACTGAGCAACAAAATTAAGCTGACTTAAGCTCCACTGTAGACAGCACTAGGTGGATGGAAGAATTTTTCCATTGACCTTACTACTGCCTTTTGGAGAGGTGGGTTGGAATGTTTCAGTTTCAAAAAATTTACCTTTTCCAACAGAAAAATAGTCCACTGGAAAATTTTCAACCAGCTCTATTTATTATTTATAAAGCACCATTTGTGTATATGCTTTTAAATGTTTTTTGTGCTTTATCTTTTTCATTGTGGGCAGTTTTTGAACTCTCTCTACCTAAAAAACAATGTAGTGTTACAAAGAGCCATCTACAGTTTTGTGCCCAATAGGTTCTATCTTAGCCTAGAGACTCTGCACTTAATAAGATCAAATTAAAATGACACCATTTAAAGACCAAGTCCTGCAAAGTTTTAAATACATACTTTGTGTACTGCTAGTAGTCCCCTTGAAGTGTATTCAACAGCTCTTACTGTGTAAACTTAAAAACATGCTAAAGTAATTGCAGGATCAGGGCTAAAGTTTCTAAGAGCACAACTGCATAGAAGCAATTTTATACATGGTGCTAAAATATTTTCCATTAAAACAGTATTTGTTCCATTGAACTGTAGAAAGTCCTCAAGACTAATACATCAGTAAGTACATTTCCTGTGACATCTGGAGCTGATGTTTTGTTCACTGAAGAATTGTAATAATTTCACTAGTATTGTAGGGAATCCAAAGGACCCTTGGAATCATTATAAAACACTATCTGACTTGTATTATTAAACATTGTATCTGGTCTGAAGAAGAAGTCAATGAAATGATCATAAATGGAAGCACCTCTATCTTAGAAACTACTACAGAGTTCACGGGAATGTTATTTGAAGACTATTTCAAATTGTGGGAACTGAGGGACCTTTTTCAAACACAATAACTGTCTATCTGGAACTGACCCGCTAACTTGGCAGAACCTGCCTATTGATGAAGTTAGAGAAACAAACCTGTATGGAGATTTGAATCAGATCCCAGTAAAATACTTATAATGTGTACAGGGCTTAGACTATTCACTGTCTTAGTTACATAAGGAATTGAGGGAGGGGTTAAATACAGAGAGAATGGATTTGGTCACTGTGGTGAGGCAGTGTGGTTCCCTGCCGCCCCAGAGAGAGACAAGCCCCTCCCGACACCAGAGTGGGCGGAGCCAGGGAGCTCTGAGCCCGCCCCGCAGAGGGTCAAGCGCTGCCCCAGAAGGATAAAGGCCCGACCTCAGGGCTCACTGGGGAGGCAGCCGCTGGAGAGGCCAGACGCCTCTGGCCTAGCTCGTGAGTGGGAAAGCCCAGCGGCCTGCGGAAAACCCAAGGACTGGCCCGACCTGCCCCATGCCAGCTACCTGGAGGAATTGCTGAGCCTGCCCCGTGCCAGCTCCCAGAAGGAGTTGCCGAGTCTACCCCGTGCCAGCCACCCCGAGGAACCCCTGGTGCTGGACCCCCCAGAGGACACCACCCTGACCCAGGTACCTCCAGGGTGGAATCTGGAAGTAGCCTGGGGGCAGCCGACCCTCGTCTGGCTGCAGCACTGCCAGAGCCCATGTCAGTGTGTTGCGGCCAGGATCCCCACTGACACAGCAGCAGGTCATTTCTGCTGTTAGGGCCCCGGGCTGAGACGCAGTGGAGTGGGAAGGCCTGTGTCCTCCCTGCCACCCAACTCGCAGGTGACAGTCTCCCCCTCTCCCAGGCCCTTTGGAAGCTAGGGCCTGGGCCTGCTGTTTATAAACTGTTGTTGCTCAACCCCTGCCTGAGGGCCTGACTCACCAATGCCCCGCCCTGACCTAGGGCCTGGGCTTACTGTGGTATTTCCACCTTCACAAAGGCTGCAGAGGAAGGCTCCTGCAGCCAGACTAATTCCCCACGAGACCTATTCCCCAATTTGGTGAGGTGGTGGGGATCCCTGCCGCCCCAGAGAGAGACAAACCCCGGCTAACCTCTCTACAGTTACATGGAGAGGTTCATTATAAATGCTGTGCAAAGAGCATATTGTATATGTGAGAGGACTCAGATAAATCAACCTGCTTTCAGGTAAAGTCAAAAACTGTCCAGCTCTGCAGGAGTGATGCAAACACGGATAAATGAATCCCATATTTTAAACATGTTCTTTGATTTTGATACCACAATATTAAAATTGATTGATACCATAAAGAGAAGCAACATCAGCATATTCCCCACTCACACAGACGACTCAAAGTTCAGCTCTTTGTGTCAGAGATGAGTGCGATTTCTCCTCTCCCCATACAAAGAGAAGTGGGTGGAACCCAAAGCACCCATCTTGCCTCTTTTATATCCAGTGTAGATTAACTGATCCCAGTCGATTCCGTGATTGCTGGGCTATCGTAATCAAGGCAGATAACTCCATTTCTTGCAGCTGAGCCTATACCTGGAGTGAGGGGAATACAAAATTCCCATTGTTTTCTTCAGAGAAGGATTTTAACCACCTTACCTCTAAGGACTGCATAGGGTTTTCGAAAGGCAAAAACACTGATTTCTTGTGTTGTGGCTAATATGTAAAACTACTAATTAATTTTATGGATATCATACCAGCATGGAGAAATAATTCTTTGTATTTGATAACAGTGTGTTGGAAGGACCCTGCATCTGATTAATAAATACTAGTTTCCTTAAAGGACCATGAGCACCAATTCCTGAAAGCACCCAAATAGATTAGTTTAAAGTAAGGAAATAGCCAAAAACAAATGAGGAAGAAGTGTTCAGAGTTTGATAATTCTCTAGACTAACTCATAAAAGGGAAGTGTTAAGGACAGAGATGCCCGCAAAACTCTTAATGTCCTTGTTTGTGCTGATTTGTAAAGAACTCTTCCTCCTAAAGTAGTGGACTGAATAAGCCACTCCCCGTGCAAGAGAAAAGGGAATGTGATACTATGGAGTTAGACCCAGATCCTCAAAGATATTTAATCAATGGGAAATTAATGGGAGTTTGGGGCCTAAATGTCTTCATAATAATAGTTATGGCTGCAAATCTGTACAGGGATGAGCAGCAATGGCAACTGTGCGATGATCTACTGAAACAGAACCACAATGCTTTCTAGGTAAAAAACAACTCCAAATGCAATGCCTCACTGTGCGGCTACTTACAGAGCTCCTGTGCAGGAGGAAGCGATCCTGACTTCACAGGTGGGAAACGGGGCTGAAAGCCTTGCTCCTGCTAACATACCATTTCCTACTTGGAGCTGGTATCTACACCAGAGAAGACAGCCAGACTGACTTGGCCTGCTGTGTCCAGAACCCCAGTCCTACAAAAGAAGAAGAGAGCCTTTAGTTGTCATCATTATTAACTTATCATTTTAAAGTTTCCAAAATGCTTCACGTGCTTCTCAGACTACAAAGACTTCTTGGCACCTGCGCCAACTAGTCTGCAATCTAAATGCACATGTGATATCAACAACAAAGCAGTAGGGAAGAGAGGGCAGAGAAAGAAGGTTGGAGGCTACAGCAATATGATCACCTGGTGACTCCATGAGGATTGTGTACATCTGGGTAGTTCTGGGTTGTGATTTTTAATATATAAATTCTGCTTATTGTGGGCACCATAGAAGAGGAGGGAACTCAGGAGGGATTTATATGAGGATAGACCCATACTGGCAGGATGGCTAGATGGCCTAGAAGTGACTGTGAAGAACATATGGTTTAATTTAATGCAATCGACTTTGTAGATTATAATTGAGTAGATAATTGGGAAAGGATGATAATTGTTTATGAGATGGAGGGATTTAGTAATTATTCAAAGCTGTTTTAGAATACTTATAAATACTCTTGACGAAGGCCCAGGAGGAGCCAAAACATTGGCTCAGTCTTCTCACTCCCTCTTAAGAACTAATGTGTAAACATACATAATAAATTCATAAGTAAAATATAATGGTGTGCTTAGGATAAACAGTTGTCTTGATGGTAAGATTATGAGCATCTTGAGTAGCAGAAGACTCATAAGTTTAGCTGTCCTTATGAAATCTTTTCCATCTGGGGCCAAAAACTCATAAGGATGAGCACAGGTGAAATTTCAAGTCAAACTGGAAATGGAAATCAAAAGTCATTCCTGTCAGGGATCCAATCAGGTACCATATGTGTAATGGTGAGTTTTGAAACCTGAATTTTGACTCTCTCACCACTTCTCCACATACACAAGTTTGAAAGGATTTGGGTGTAATGTTCCAGTTTTGGCTCAACTACAATAAAAAAAGAGTATAAAAAAAGCCTGTTTTACAAAGTCATTGGTAATGTCCCATCAATGTAGGTTTTGCATTTACAAAGTTGTGGTATACACTATACACACAGTAATACACACACACTGGTCCTTTTGTAACTTACACTTCTTTTGCTAAGAAAAATTAACATTGATATTAATTTTAATAATTTAAAATTCTGGTCCATCAACGTGTGAATAAACAAATCCGAGGCTGACAAACAACAATCATATACCAAATATTTCTTTTCCACACTATACCTCTCCAGAAAGTCTGAACATGTATCTGAAATAATTAGATTTTGTTCAGTAATCAAACTCAATCAAATGGATTCTCTGTGAACTACTTTTATATCCACAATGAGAAATGTGTGTCATATTCTCTGTAAATTTGCATATTTTTCCATAAACCTAAAACCAATCAATTTTGAAGAGTTATGATAATATAAAGAATCTGAGGCAATTACATATCTTTTAAACAGGGATTCAAAATGCATTTCACTGACAGTATTCATGTAGTAAAATAGTCAAAACTTCTTTAACCCTTTTAGTGACAACTCAATTAAGCTGTAATGATTGAGGCCTGGGACACTTCCTCAGGCTTAATGACTGGCTGAGAAAGTTGATAACCTGAGGTGAAGCCAAGGGCCATTAATTCCCTCTGGTCATTAATTCCCCAGGAATTGCCCTAGGCCAACGTTGTTATTGACATTATAGAGTGGTATTCTGAAGATGTATTTGGTGTTCTCTTATTTCTTAGCAAATAAACTGTTAAATAATTATATTTTAAACAGTCCCCCCCATCCTCTATGGGAGAATAGGAAGTTCCCTTTTCATAGCATAAAGTGATAGTTGGGGGAGAGGGGGAGAAATCTCTCCCACGGGTAGATGGGTAAATTGGTGGTACTATATTTCCCCAGAGATTAGGCCAAATATCTAATCTTGTCAAATGTGGGCACAGGGGGTTCATTTTTTATAAAGAAAAAGGAATAATGCAAGGTGCTGTGGGCTTAGTGACTTTTTCTTAAAACTTACTTTGTAATGAGTGTTCTGTTTGGTTATGTATCTTCCACTTTTACTGACACTAAAGACCCCCTTCCACATTTCCTAAACAGTTTAGACTTACCCTTTCACGGGCAAGTTTTCAAGAAGACATCCTGACCCAGAGAAGAAAGTCCAGGCTTTAGGATTCTGAGCAGGCAAGATGTCCATAATCAATTTTTCAAAGAGATTTCTGCCACAGAGAGATGGCTTCCAACATTGGCTAGAGCATAGAAACTAGGGGGAATGCAAGAAAGAACTGTTTCAATAAAGTATTTCCTTTCTCTTGTTCCTGGTTGTGCTATTACCAATGTTGATGCTCAGGGAATTATTACTTTCTTATCCCCTGCCACGGTTCAATGCACACTCACTGAGAGTTGGAACAAAGGACACACACGTGCAAAGATCAGGGTGATGAGTCCCTATACTTTCTTTACCCACACAGCGCCATACAAGAGCAACACAAAGCATCCAGTTAAGCTGTTTTACAGCTTCTTTACATCATCAAAACAGTACACAGCAGATGAAGAATAATGGTGAAACTAGTTCTTTACTTGCATTTGCATTGTTAATGACACTGGGAAAGGAGACTAGGGAGAGCCCTAATCCTAAGAGTTCCTGAGTCCCAATATCTCATAGTTTAAGGGCTCCTGCTGTGCACCTGTCTAGTTCCCTTGGCCATGTTGCCTCTATGTGCAGTGAAACCAAGGAATCAGTGCCATGAATAGCCTTTCAAGCACCGATGCCCTAGCTAGCATTCAGCCATGGAAACCTTTGAAGAGCAGTGAAGTTATGCTGAGTAATCTACCAATGAGAATTCTTGAAACGTGTCCAGTCTCTCTCATACCTCTGTCATTACAACCAATATAATTGTTGCATGCAAGTTAGCTGTAGAGGAGGAGTGGTGATTAGTTGTGTTACTTCTGATGCCACTATGGCCCTACTAAAGAGTTACTTGAGTTGTTGACCTGACCTATCTGTAGTTTACATAATCTTAACAATGAGATACAACAATCATTAATGGCTTAAGTTAATTACAAGCTATTTTTTCAAGTATATCCTATGCACAAGATTTCAATGGCTTTTAACTATATGGAAAGTTTGAATAGTCTGCATTATTTCATTATTCAGGTCATTTGGGACAAAGAAGAGATTGATACAGATGTTAATTTTATTAAAGGATCCAGGCTTTAATTACTTTAAGTCATAAACTGATTAGCATCTTTTCTTTTAAATTCTCAGAAAGTTGATCCAGTATTCAAAGAGTAAGTGCTATAAGTTTGGGGAGGATGTGCATTTTTCATACATAGCAATGAGGTGGAATGCCTCCTTTTAAGTATAAAATGGAACTCATTCTTAACCATGGAGTAGTGATTTGACCTCAATAATGTAAGGGCTAGATCAGTGATTGGCAACCTTTGGCACACAGCCAGTCAGGGAAATCCACTGGCGGGCCTGAAGCGGTGTGGGCCAAGGGATGTGCTGGCCGCTGTTTGCCACAGCCCCCATTGGCCTGGAATGGCGAATCGCGGCCAGTGGGAGCTGCGATCGGCCGAACCTGCGGATGCTGCAGGTAAACAAACCGTCCCGGCCCACCAGCAGATTTCCCTGACAGGCCACATGCCAAAGGTAGCCGATCCCCGGCCTAGATGCACATAGGCTACGTTAGATGCAGTGGTGTGGGATAGCTACCTGATCTCTTCCCTAGCCTCTGCACCACTTTTAATATTTTTTTTCTTCTTTAAATAAGCAGATTCCTACATTACTGGTAAACTTTAAATTATCTCCACTCTGAAACCAACACTGCAATTTGTAAACAAATTGCATCTGTCTTACTAGTAACAATTAAAAATGGTTTATAGTTTCTTTACCAAAATCATCTGTGCATAATATGTCTCATTTGAAAGGCCTAAAAATGCACAAGAAATATGCTTGTTCAAGAAAAAAATAGGTGAAAAACAATATCTACAATATGTTTGATGGTGAGGAAAGCACATTTGTTCAGAATCCTTTGGAGACTCAGTTCAGTAGGGGGTCATGCTTGTGAAAATATTACCACCGCAATACTGCCAAGGTCATGTCTGAAGGCGGGTTTGGCTGTGTAAGAACTGGTATGTTAAATATGTACAGGAGCTACGTACCTTGGGCATCTAATATTTCTAAACATTTTTCCTAATTATTTGTTCATGAGTTAGATTCAGTTAATTTTTTTTTCTACATGTGCATCTTTTTGCTCGTCCTCTGACCCTTTTTTGTCTCACGACTGCCAACCCTCTCCAAACCCTCCCGCCCCCTACATATACACTCCACCTCATGTACTGAATGATTGTCAGACCTCATAAGAAAAAAAAAAACTCCTGTTGTTGAATACTAACTGTATGGAAGTATTGTGAGAGAGCTATATTGTATTGTGTACTTAATGTGTGTACTTGAAAAATGACTTTAAATAAGGTAGAAGTCATTTGTAAATAGGGTCATCAGTAGCATGAATGAAGATAGCCATATGGTTGAAATACAGTAGTAAATATAGAGAGAATATGCGACAGAGTCATGTGGTATAAAAGTCTTATTGGCACAAGTTTTGCAAGGACTGCATTTATAACAAATGACCTCACTACAAGTGATTTGTATAGTTTTCCTAAACAAATACTGGTGTTAGCACAGAGACTGATCAATTGGAGAGGGTTCAAAGAAGAGCCATGAGAATGATTAAAGATTAGAAAACCTGCCTTACAGTGATAGACTCTAGGAGGTGAAGCAATTTAGTTTAACAAATAGAAGGTTAAGGGGTGACTTTACTACAACCTATAAGTTGTAGTAATATGGGGAACTAATATTTGATAATGGGCTCCTCAATCTAGCAGTAAAAGGATACAATGGCTGGAAGTTGAAGCTAGAGAAATTCAGACCAGAAATAAGGTGTACATTTTTAAGAGTAAGTGTAATTAGCCATTGGAACAATTTAGGAAGGGTCATGGCTGATTCTCTATCATTGGCAATTTTTAAATCCAGATTGGTTGTTTTTCTAAAATATATGCTCTAGGAATTATTTTGGAGAAATTCTATGGCCTGTGTTATATCTCCTAGATTCTGACCTGGGAATCTAGGAATCTATTAATAAATGAACTAAAGTGATTCATCAGTTATACTTTGCCACAGTTATTCTTTCACCTAGTTAAGATTTCTATACTACCAAACCAGTTCTGTGTAAGAATGTTAGAAAACCCAGTAGAATTATTGAGTGGGCAAAGTGAGGCTAGCAATCTACAAGTCTAGAACAAAGTCAATTTATGCCATCATTTGTCAAATACAAGTATGACTGATGATTTTTGTAACCACACAATATTATATATTCATATTGTGATACTTTTGAAAGAAGAAGAAATTCATTCTACATTTACTGTAGTTTATTTCTTTTCTGAAATATATTTCACGGACATTTCCAATGTCCTCTCCCTTTACAAATGACTAATGGGAGAAGGTAACTTTGGAAATGACATTGCAATGTAATCATCCCCATTGTGTATTGTGGTTAAAATTGATTAAAATAATATTGAAACTCCCCCAAGGGATTATGCAATTATAAGTCAAGTCCCAAATGGAAAAGATTTTTGAGAACTTGGCAGATGTCTTAATGAAAATGAAGCATTATAGTAATATATTAGTGCTATTTGTATATTATTGACAGCCAAATCACTAAACTATATAAATTACTGTCCAGGAAAATTGTTGGATTGCTTTTCTTTCAGGAAATGCTTAATCAAATATTACTTTTAAAAACTCAGTTGTTTCATTATGGTTTTGGTTTTTGATATGCACATTGATAGATAAATGATTAAATTCTGAGTTTTGGTTACTCATTTGCTTTGAATGTTGAGAGTTTAAATATTTTGGTCTACATCCATATTGTTTTATTACAGAATAAATTCAGAGTAATGCCATACACTATTGCATTCAATTCTGTCATAAAATACAGTGGAGGACTCACAACTTCGCTTCCTTTAATAAAGCTGTTTATCTGGCGTTTCTTCCTTTAAGAGTTTTTGTAGAGAAATAATATTGAGCTCAAAATGTGAGTACCAGATATAGTCATTTAACAGGACAGATAATCATATTTTACAATTTCATGCAGGGATTTTTAATTGATTTAAAATTTGTTGCTGTGTTAAGCATTTACTTAAAAGGGTTTAATTTTTGCCATGCCTAGAGGATCTGTATATATCAACAAATAGAGTAAATTTATTTTTACAGTTTTATTCCTATATCAGGAATTTCTGTTTCACTGAATAAGAAATAAACTACCTGCTGGCAACTACACAATATTTTAGTCTCTAATTTTAAAAGTACACTGTATTTTAATACCTTTTTTTTAAACAGATATCAATTTTTATGGAGCAGTACATGAGTTGTTGATGGATAAATCACCCAAGCATGGTTAAAGAGACCCTAATATCCAGATGGTACCATATCCATTTAATTGTATCCTCTGACCTCATCTCACCTGAGCCTGCATTAAAATCATAATACAGTTCAAGTGTAAAAATGATATACTGTTTATTCGTCCTGTTTATAGAGGGGCAAACACACAGTTAAATTCATATGTCGAAAATTAGTGTAGTCATTTGAAAAGGTTGAGTTAGATCAAACTGACTCTCAGCATTTTATTTGCCCTTTCTTATTTAAATAGCTATATTACTATAGTTGGACATTTTTAAACGATAGAGGATGTTAAGAAAGAGGTGAAACAGCTTACTGAACATGCAAAAGATTGACTGCTGCATTAGCTACCGAAAGCTTCCAAGCATTGTTTAATAATGAAGGGAACAATTCATTTTATTTTTAATTTGTACAATGCACATTAAGGAAAAACTTTTCATATAGTAAAATCCATTGAAAATATTTTAATACTTTGGAGTACGTAACCCAACAATCCTCTCTATAGGTTCCATTTTCATTAGTGTAAAATATCTGCATGATGTTTTCCATGGTCCTTACATTTCTAAGCAGTTTATCTTTCTTAAATCACAAAACTGAACCTCTCTTCTAATAACTATTTTCGCTATGTTTCCATTTCCTTTACTTTTGTCAAGACAGTTTTCCAACAGAAACTGAATTAGGAAAAAGTTATACACACATACAGACCGATAGAGATTGCCAACAGAGTATTGTTTTTAATAATATTATTACATATGGAGAAAAAACTTGATATAATTCAATTTTATTTTTGGTTCATTTTGAGCAAGCAGAATAGCTGATTTTTAAAGGCATGCGGCAATTCATATCCTAGTATCAAAACTACCATGTGATTCTCATGTTTCTATGGTCAAATGTTCAGTCCTAAAAACTACAGATAGCCCCACAAAAATACTCAGGGCCCCACACCCCTACACTTGTGTCCATAAACTGGAAAATTGCATGTGCAAAGAGTAAGTTAGGCATAGATTGCACAATTTATATAATTGTGCTCTGATTCCAAATATAAGCCACTGTGAAGGAAAATGAGTGCTCTTCTGCTGTCCAGAATGGTACAGAAGCCTATGTTCCAATCCTCCACTTGATACACAATGCAAGAGAGAATGCTGGTTTACCAGCAAACACAGAATAGATTTGTGCACTACAGTTCCCAGCCCTCAGCAGAATGGAGAGAGTCAGAGCATTCATTATCTAGCACAGAACTGAAGACTGTACTTTGGGGTCCTTATGAGAACTTCATTAATGCAAAAGTACATGATTATTAATTATTATTATTTATTTGTATTAAAATAACCCCTAGATACCACAACCAAAATCAGGGCTGCATTACACTAGGCAATGTAGTCTCAGCCCTGAAGAGCTCAGTGTAAGTGAACTCATCCATTAAGTTCAATGCTCAGATATCACACTGATGGGTTCATTACTACATCTAGATAAGTATACCAGATTTGCTTTTTAAAAATCCATCATGTATAGCATAGAAGAAGGAAAATTACATTCTGGAGAAATATTTTAATGATTTGATTTGCAGCTACAAAAGCATGGAAATTCAGAATTAAGGCACAACTCATGACCCAGAAGCTTTCCTCATCTCACACTGCTGAGGGTTATTTTACTTTGTTTTATTTAAGCAACTGCATAAATATAGGTCTGCTACATATATAAGTCTGCAAAAATGTCAGCTTGGATTTTTGGCCTGAATTCTAAATTTCCCTGGTTTGATGGTTTATGTGAAATCCTTAACATTACCCTTTAACATACTATTTGTGGTTGGTGATTAAGTGTGGACTTAGTATGGATAATTAATAACTCTTAATCACAAGTCCACAAAACTTAACAACATTAATGAAATTTCATGTGAAATGAAAAGTAACTATTAACATGTGCATCTACTTAGCAGCTTGTCTTCATTATGCAATAAACAGAAACAAAGTATTATTCTTTGTTACCATTCTAACCAAGCACTTGAGTTAGAATGTTGGAGTAAGCATAAAAGACAAGACGGGAGGGACAGACAAATAAGCAAAGAGACATACCTAAATTACTACAAATGTATTTACAGAGCTAGGTTAGCAGTTTTACTGCAGATATACTAGATTATAGAGAGAATTGAATAATTTATCCAGCAATTTTCACATAAGCAATATTATTAAAAATTAAGACATGAAAGAAGAGGTTAGTTATAGTGGAGAATATATATAGGCCATGAATAAATGTATTAAGCAGTAAGAACAGTGAATGTTTTAGTAGGTTTAGACTAGATTTAAAAAACTATTTGATTTCTGTGACATCTCAAAATATCTGCTGGGAAGATGCATTGCCCACAATTGGCAAAATCAGAACATGTTTATCTATTTAAACTAGAAGCATTTTTTGAATGAGTAGTTCCTTGTCACAATAGCCAGTCATAGTTGTACATATGCAAATGCATCCAGACATTTGTGCGTGCCTAATGTGTGATTGCAAACACCCAAAGTACATGCACATATCAGGTATTGGCACCTGTACATGGCAGTAAGGTTTCTAGCTATCCATGTGAAAGTTGGCACCTAACTGTCCAGGTACATGTGCACACATCCATTTGGAACACGTGTCAAGAAATTGCACATATAGGGCTTTAATCTAAATCTCACACCAGTTTATATCAGGAGTAATTTCATTGAAATCAGCAGTTGCTCCCAGATAAAATATGTATGAGACAGAATCAGGTCCACTGGCTGGGCATGTGCAAATGCCCATTTGCAAACATATATGCCTAATTTTGAAAATCTGGCTCAGTACCTCTTCTGACTAGATTGAATAAAGGGAGTTAAGAATAAGGCAAAAAGAGAAGAAAGAGGAATTTGTTCCAGCAAACAAAGATGACTGATTTAAAGTTTCAGAAATTCAGAAACTCAGGAGTTGTCTAAATCATTTTGTTCAGTGGGCCACATTCATCTTTTGACTTAATATTTCCAAGTTTATAGGAAGATTGAATAGGAAATGTATCTGTGCGGAAAGTCTGTTTTCCTCCAGTGATATACCACTGTATATCTGATCCTACTTAGGGCACTACTGGTGTTGGTCTAGTTGGATGGGTCCAGGTGAACCCTGGACCATCCAAGCTAAAAACATGTGCTTCTATTGCTTGAGCAGTACATCCCCGTGCCAGTTGTAGGAGACTCATTAACCTCTCATTAACCCCGTGCCAGCAAATAGTGAGGGTCACTCTACTGCCAGAGGTTACAACTACATACCCACTTTTAACAGTAAGTTGGTGTGAACAGCTATCCGGGTAGTTAAGTGTGGTTATTCTATTTTTAAAATTAAATTCCCATTCAGATGTAGGATCATAAGCTCCTTGGGACAGGGACCATGTTTTTGTTCCATATTTGTACAGTGATTAACACAATGGGGTCTGTGGGTCATGACTGGAGCTCCTAGGTACTATTGCAATACAAAAAATAATAATGATAATATATAGGTCAAAAATTTTCCTCTGGCTTATACCAGTGAAACTGCCTATTGGCTCATTAACTTTAGTTTAAAGACTAAAATTGTAAAAGTGATCCTCAAACTACAAATATTTTCTCATCTCTCATCTCATCTCTGTCTCAACCAAATCCTGAAGGAAACACAAATCTGTTCCATTAGGTCAGCATGTTCATTAAAATGGTGCTGAAGGGTAAGGCCAGCACAAACCATTGCCTATTCAGTGTGAAGAAGGGTGAAAAATCCAACAGTGGTCCATATTTGATTGTGTTAGTGGAGGGGCAAGATTGGTAGCTTGATTTCAGCTTTGGGTAGACATAAACAAATAATACTGATGGGCCAGATTCCCAGGTGCATTGTGGCCCTTTCACACTGCTTTAGCAGTGCAAAGCAGGTGGAAAGCAGTTGTATGTCACCAGATGAAAATTCCTCTGAGGAAAGGGAGCTCTCTGCTAGTGCTGAGACAGTCTACCAGGTTCTGACCCCCTCCTACCCAGCCCCAACATAGGTGGTGAGCAATAGGTGAGGAGAGACATGATATGTCTGGAACACACAGCTCTCCATCTATCCCAGCTGGCATATGGTCCTCTGGGGACCACGAACAGCTGGCATTGCTAGGGTCAGCATAGCTCCACCCTGTGAATCGGGGCTTACTAACAGACTTCACATGGCCCTCCCCAAATCTGCTGCAGCAAACAGAAACAATACAGCCAAGACTCTGAGAAAATATGTTGTCATTAATGTATCTGGGTATATATTGTTTTCTTCTGCCTACTGCAAACTTCAAGTGACCTCTATCAGAAGGAATTAGTCTGACTGCTAACAGGGCATTAGTAAATGCAAGCTCAAAACTCTATGCGCCAAATAAGTATATTCACTTCCTATATAAGCATATATGTGGCATTGCCTGCATAGACTGTAAGCATCTTGCAGCAATGATTATCTTTCTGTACGTCTGTGACAATCAGGGTCCAGACACCCTCAAGGGAAGAACGGAAGGTTTAAACCCCCCAAAATGAGCAGCTGAACCAACTGATTGTATATTGTATTGTACTATAAAAATATATTGAATAAGGTCTTTTATGAAAGCTTTTAATGCTCTGAACTTGATGGTCATAGGTGTACATACTTTGCTTATGAATATATGTATATAGAAAACTGTGCTAATAACCTGTACTACAATTTCAACTACACCTTACAGCAGGGAGGGGCATCTCTCAAGACAGGTGTTTTCATGAAACTGGCTCCAAATAACAAGCTATTGTCCAACAAGGAAGAGACACTGATGGATCATTAGAGTTAATGGAAAGATATTGAGACACCCCAACTTGCAAATTAAGAGGGGATTTCCACACTCAATAAACAAGAGCCATCAGGGACTGAGAGGGAAAAAAGGAAACCCCCTTTTTATCTGGAAACTGAGGGGTAACCTCCAAGCAGGAAGCTGTCTGTGAAATGCTGGATTCCTCCTAAGCTAGGGTGTACTCTGGAAAACTGTTTAAAAGCAACAGGTAATTTGTATTTAAAAAGGGATTTTATCTAATATTAGAAGTGGAAAGCCTGAGATTTTCTTTGTTTATTTTCTATGTAACTTTTATATGTTTGCTTCCCTTACTATTTTATCTTTGAATCTGTGGTTCTTCTATTAAAAAAATATATTTTTACTTAAGCAGGTCTCTGGTATGCAAACTGTATGGCATGCATATGCCAGAGGGTCCAAAAGCTTTGCCAGCATGACCACATTCTAATTAATGATTTCCTCCGAGACCTTAGACAGCATGGAGGATGCCATTTTGCTCTTCAAAATAGCATCTTCTACCTTGTACGTAAGGGATATGTGAGGTCAGACTGTGCAGAAGATACCATTTTGTAGAGCAACATGGCGTCCTCCATGCATTGTGACCTCGTATGCACTGTAGATGCAAAAATCACACTGTGTGGAGCAAAATGGCATCCTCCATACAGTAGAGGTAGGCACAATCCCATCTGTTGATGACGCAACCGGCTTTGGGGTTCCCACTCACCGTTTGGGAACTGTCGGCATATGCCAAAGTGAACTGGGGGGCTGATTTCACAGCTTTTGGGGTGATGAACCAGAGGAGACAGTCCAAGTGTCTGGTACTTAAGAACTTGGGGTGGATGAATTTGGAGAAAGTTGGGACTGGAAGGATTGTTGGTATCACCCTGCAAGGAAAAATTAGGCTGGTGGAAGTCAGGATAAGACCTTGTGGTTGTGAGCTGGCTGCTGGTTTCAGGGGTCTGAACCAAAGCTGCACAGCATAAGGCACCCTAAGGATTCAGGGCAGGCTTTGACAGAAACCCTTACTGGTCTGGGTGTTCCCCAAAACAATGTCTTGACAGCGCTAAGCACGCTGTTTGCCCTTAACTAATAATTATTAAATAATAATAAATCAGTGATTCTCACATGCAAGGTGTTGACATTAAAGGACCAGATCATGCTCTCTCCCACATTGAACATGGAAAGGGGGCACCACTCAGGCACCTACATGTCACTGTTACCTCCTCTCTTATCCTGTGGAGGTGTCTCCATATGATCTGAAACCTGCACAAGGGGTGGCAGTAGAATTCAGGTACACCAGGGAAAGGAGTGAGTGGATTGAGAAATAGGGAGGGGGGTTGCCAATGCCTGTTCAAGATGTGTGGTAATCTCTGTGCAGTAATCTTGAAGACATGTCCACAGAAAAGTCCCCTTCCATGGTTTTAATGGAGGAGTGGGGAAAAGATTTGGCCCAGAGTGGAGGTTATTTAAATAGTGAGATGGCCACAGCACAGACAAAGGTATTTGTTTTTATTTTCATCCCCCCACCCTACAACACAAGATGGTGGTTCTGGAGCAGCTCTAGTCACATTTGGATCTTATGAGTGTCCTTGATCATTGTCAGTCTGGTTTCCAGTGTGGGTATCTATGGCTAATCTACTTCTGGAGACATAGGAAATTATTTCGTTAGATCTATCAACAATATCCCATATCCTTTGCCATTACATTTTATTGACTCAACCACAGAGTTTTGCTGGAGCAGTAGATTCATGTTGTCCTCTCTGAGAGGTCCCAGAAACCTCTTAATTTGCATTCTGGTAGTTCCTAGGAGACCCAACCAGGGATCGAATCCTATTGTGTGAGTCACTTTTCATGCATGAGTCCCAAAGGTGGTCAGTAGCTCTATCCCAATGTTTATAGATGGGGAAACTGAGATACAGCAAGGGATAGTGATCTGCCCAAGGTCACCGAGAAAGCCAGGGCAGAGCCAAGAATAGAACCCAGGTCTGCCCAGTCCCAGTGTTCTATCCACTAGTCCACACTGCCTCTCAACAAGAAAGGGGTCCCTGCCCCCAACAAGTTTACAATTCTGCATTTTATAGTAAATTAATTTTACGAATAGAAAATCCACAAGTAAAAGGGGAAATAGCTATTGGGGTAGTTAGCACTAAATTGGTGTGCAGTTAGTACTTCCTCTATGACTGCCCTCAAAAGTGGGATTCAAAAGGATTCCATTTGGCCATTTCTGTTCAACACATATGTATGTTTATGTCTGCTAACAGTTTTGGGTTGCAGTATCACCATTATGTGGATAGCACTCAGATTTCTGGCAGTATTGGGAAGGAGAATGAAAATTAACTTGTGGAAAGGCCACCCAAATATGATGGAAATGATGCTGGTAAAGAGGAATTATCTAGATAAATGAGCCAGGATTATGAAGGCAGCTTCTGCTGGGGTGTTTGTTCATCCGTCAATAATGAGGTCATAGTTTCATGGTCATGGTTACTTTGGAACTCTTGGGTGGCAGTTGTGATGGTGAAGAGCCTTCTATTACCAACAGCTAGCACAATGGCTGAAATTGTTCTTCTTTAATGCTAACATTATCAGAGTGATCCATACTTGTGTAACTCATAACTAGATTGTTGCAAAGCACACTCTTAGGATATCTTTAAAAGCACTTGGAGCCTTCTGCAAATGCAGACTACAGCAGCTCATTCTCTTGAGTCAGGCAAGACACTTTGAGGCCAAAGCCTCTCTACTCCACAGTACACTACTCTCTGTTTGTATCTGATTGCAATTCATGATCAATAATGTCCTAATTGGCATGGGGCCCAGTTATCTGAGATAGTACCTCCTTGCCTGCCTCATTGTCTCCAGTGCCAGTGGGCTGTGCCTGTGTGGGGTAAGGTGGGGAAAACTTCTCAACTATAGTACTGTATGGCAAAAAAAAAAAAAATTCCTGGAATCTAACACCCCCCATTTACATTCATTCTTATGGGGAAATTGGATTCGCTTAACATTGTTTCACTTAAAGTTGCATTTTTCAGGAACATATCTACAACGCTAAGTGAGGAGTTACTGTGACTGATCCGAATCTCATCCTTGTGATGAGCAAGTGCTCAGTGGTCTCAAAAGGACAGAGTTAGTGTGGCCATCCATGTCCTATGAACAATTCTGAACATATTTTCCCTACTATTAAAGCAGTGGTCCCCAAACTTTTTATTTTGCGCCCTTCCCTTGCCTCTGTCTGACCCCCCTCCCCCCTGCCAGGGGCCACAGTCGGAAGCTAGGACTGGGGCAGCTGGGGTCACAGCTGTTAGAAGGGCTATGATCAGGGCAAAGGCTGGGTTGGAGCCATGGCTGGGCTGGGAGCCGGGGCCAAGGCTTGGGGCAGTCTGGAACCTGGAGTGGAATTATGGCCAGGCTGCACTTGAGGCCAGAGCCAGGACTGAGATCAGAGCAGAGCCGGATGGTGCTCCATCATCAGCCCCCTGTGGGGGCTGGCCCAGGTCCTGCCGCGCCCTCCCAGTGTTCCTCTACACCTCACTAGGGGGACATGCCCCATAGTTTGGGGACCACTGCGCTAAGATGAGAATTTGTTTAGAGAGAGAAAGATTGACTCTATATGTGGGTACAGCAGGTGGGTGTGGGATGTAGGTGAGTGAGAGAGGATTAGTAAACACCCTGGATCAAATTCTGCTCAGCCCTGCACATAAGCCATCTACTAGAAAACCCACACCTTGAGCAGTAGATAGAATCCAGCCATCTTTGCTTTGGCTTCCCCAAAACTCATGGACAGGCTACTCTCCAGAACCTTCATATAAAAGCCTATACTGACTGGCCTATCTGTCTAAGGGCTTGTCTACATTTACAGTGCTGCAGGTGCACCGCTGTAGCACTTAGTGAAGATGCTACCTATGCTGATGGATGAGCTTCTCCTGTCAGCATAAGTACTCCACCCCCCCCAAGAGGCAGTAGCTCTGGTAATGGGAGAAGCCCTCCACCATTGACATGGCGCTGTCCATGTCAGCGATTAGGTCATTGTAACGGCAGCTATGTCTACATTACATCTTATGTTGGCATAACTTATGTCACTCAGAGGCGTGAATAAACCACCCTCCCAGAGCAACATAGTTACACTAATATAAGTGCCGGTATGGAAGGATTCTGCCACCAAAATAGCTACCGCCGCTCACAGAGGTAGTTTTATTATACAGACGGGAGAGCTCATTTCCATCGGCATAGAGCGTCGTCACCAGCCATGCTGCATTGGACCAGTTCTGCCACTGCAGTGTTGTATGTGCAGACACGCTTTTAGTCACTCAAGGGTGTGGATTTTCCGCACCTCTGAGCAATTAGTTATACCAATGTAAGTTTGTAGCGTAGACCAGTGGTAGGTATGACCAGGCAATGAATCCTAGGCATAGCTTCACTAGCTGCACAGGGCTACATTCACTCAAAGAGCATCAACTAAAAATAGTATTTAGGCTACATATCCATCTATTTGGGGTCCATGTTATATAATTTCAGAACCTGTTCCTTTCCTTGTTTTGCCATGGGGATAAATACATTCACCTTATTTAATCTTACAGTCACAATTATTTTCTCAAATGAAAACCATAGTACTGCTCTAACCCTGGTCTCGACAAAACTTCACTGTGCTGTGAACTACTGGGGTCATCAGTGAGGATTAGAAAATTGACTGAAGATTGCAGTTTGTACTAAACACATTCTATACAAATTCTGCAAGAATACTGTATGTCGCTTCCCATTATTCTTTGTTTTCAGTTGAGGTTGCCCTTTACATCAAACCTCATGGTGTTTAGTCCATTATGCCTTTATTAAAGAAAGCTTCACAAAAAAGCTAAAACTAAAGAGGGACTTAAAAGTTTAAAGTTCATAAAGACTTCAATACATATCTTACAACCCTTAGTATACTCTACATTTTTCAAGTAAAGCCATTAGAAAAAATATTATGGCCTGCACCCTAATATTTAACCTACACGTTATGTAATATTGTTACTGTATTCTAGCATTCCGTAATGAGACTCAATGAAGGTTTTTGTTCAGAGCAGAAAATACAAGGAATTGCCCAGATTATTGAGTAAGTATGTTTTTAACAAGAATCGTCACTCTTCCACTCATCCCTAACTCTTCAAAATGATGGAATCTGCAATCTTCTCATTCCTCTGGGTAAATAAGGCACTTACACTAAGACCCTACATCTCCCAGTGGGGGAAGGGTGGCTGTGATGGGGTGTGACTCATCACTGCAGCACCTCCTGCTGCCTGTCCCAGGGATTAGCTCTACCAACCAGCGCACCCTCTTCTGGTGGTGTCTTTCCACAGTCACTTCCAGGACTGCAGCATCCTCTTCATGACATAGCCCTCCAGCCATGGCATACTCTGTTCTCCCACCTTCCAGGGGAACAGCAGTCTGCTGTCCAGCCACTTCCTTCAATGGCAACTGCATCCAATTGTATGGTCATTTCCTCAGTGGCTGGTGGGGTAAGGTGGGGGGTGATGACCTCTGAGTTCCAGCCCAGGGACCCTGTAGATGGCCGCCAGTTGCTGCGTCCCCTCTGACTCCTCAGTTCATTTCCCTGGGCTACTTCCCCGCAGCCTCCCAGCACCTTCTTGCCCCTTACCTCAGGGCTTCAGCCTGACAGTTTTAGCAACTAGTCAGGAGCTCTCTCTAGCTTCCTCAGCCCCTGCTGGCAGCACTGCCCTGTCTAGGGTTGCTGGCTCTCCTTTCTCCTGCTAGGAGCCTGAATTTCCCTCCTCAAGCTCCAGGCAGCTACTGCCTCTGCTCTGCCATGCAGCTCTTCTTATCTAGGCATGCCCAGCCCTTATTGGCTACTCCTTGCAGCCCCTCTCCTATTGGCTGCTTTCTGCACAGCCTCCCCAAGACTCCATTAACCCCTTACTGGCCAGTGAGGGGTGGATGCCCCATCACAGTGGGCTACAGCACTATGTATGACTTAACTAGTGGAGTATCTACACTCATAGTACAGTGAGATTCCCCTCTCCTCCCCGCTATTCACAAGGGAACTGAGCAGTGTATGTCCTCTCTTTCCCTCCCGTACTTCCACCCCAATAAGGATTTAAACAGCTCCCTTTCCCCAAATATTCCCTCCCATAATCCTCTTTCCAAATGTCCATGTCCTCCTCCCTCTCTGACCAAAACATTTCTCCCTCCATAAGGCTCCCCCCCAGAGCCCCTGTCCCACTACTTCCCTCACCAAGGCTCCCCCTCTAAGCCTCGGCCCCCACTCCCCAACTTCCCCCACAAAGGCTCCCCTCAGAGCCCCTGTCCCCAAACTTCCCCCCAAAAAGCTCAACCACCAAAGACCCTGCCCCCATCTCCCCACTTCTCCTGCCAAGGCTCCACCCACAGAGACCTTGTCCCCAAAACCCCCAAATTTCCCCCTGCCAAGACTCCATCCATAGAGTTTCTTTACACACACACCCCAAGATTTTGTTGCCCTGAAGATCCTTCCTTGAGTTTGTGTTTCCCATCTCAGTTCTGTTCTGATCTGATCCTCATACCTGAACCTCCTTCATGTGGAGAGAAGGAGGGGCTATTGCTGAGCTGGGGCTGGAGTTCAGACTGTCCTCTGGAGCTGCCTCAGACTCTGGTTTGGCTGGCTTGGAATGAACTGTGTTCCAGAGAGCAGCATCCTGCCTGCCAAGCAGGGGGTCAGAGCAACTCCTGAAGGCTGCAACTACCTCCTTCCTACACATTTGATCAATCAGTTCATCATATCAGTAGGGTAGGTTGTTGGAGAGTGCTGAGCTGCAGTAACAAATTGCCTCAAGCTGTTCCCTCTACCTCCTTCTGCTGCCTTCTACCTCCCCTCTAAGTGGGAGCCACCATTTATGGGACGGAAACGGAGTTATGAATCCCGTGCTGAAAGTTGTGAAAGTCCCATCTATAATTTAGTCAAGGCCTTCAGTGCTTTCTATCTTCAATTTATTCTTCATTAATTTCAATCACTAGACTCCCTGGTTACAACCTGACTGACAGAAAGCCAGGGCTGGTCATTTAGGTGCTTTTGAAAATCCCACTAGGCACTGATCTGCATCTTTAGGTACCTAAATACCTTTGAAAATCTAGCCCTAAGTGACCTACTTTACATGAGAAGGCACAGTTCCTGAACTATGGAGAGGCTGTGGTACATTCAGTTGTGATATAGTAGGAATACCTCAGAAATCTTATAAGGGGTTGACAAACTTGGTGTATCTGCCAATTAACAATCACCCTAAAAATCCCTAAAAATTGCACTACTCCAACACAATTAACCAACAACATCCAGTCAGGCGAGAATGTGGAATTTATAAACTAATCACATGCATATTTTTCAAAAGTGCTGTTCAAACAAACAGATCCATAAATCTCATACTTCCCAGTTTTGGCAGATTCTCCATACTTATACTCAAGTCTTTTGGGAGATATGTAAAATAATATAGTCACCACAGCATTTCAAAACCTTTTCTGGGAGATTCAGGATGTGCCATACCTGCCAATAATTATTGTGGGTCCTGAGAAGAAGATCATGCAGAGAATTCTGGCTCTTGAAATGAAGATAGAAATTTGATGAAAGAGAATTTAATTTAATTACCAACATCCAACTTCATCATCAAATTTCAATCATCTCATTCAACATAGGATTCATAACAGTATAGATTTGAAAGCCAAAATGAACCATTATGATCATATAATGTGAACTCCTGTATAACACAGGCCAGGATTAAGAGTAATATATTATGAAACTCATCAAAGAATGTATGTAGCCATTGACAGAATGGCACCATATGATTGTGGGTGCTCACCAGATTGCCAAACTGTAACAGAAAGAGACCCTTCTGTACTTTCTCTGGTAGGGTCTGGCTCTGCATGTTTACTATGGGGCTGCAATCTGATGTATACATTTGCCTTTCTTGCTTTAGCACATTGCTTTGAATGGCAAATCGTGTAGGCATTTTGTTTCTGTATTTAAGTAATCTGGTGCTAGAAACAGTCTTTGTTGGATCCAAAAGTGAGTGAGGCATGTATATAAACATTTTTATATAAACGTCTTCCTTAATGCACTGTATATACTTAATAGCTTTTCTTCTAATAAATAATTTTTAGATTACAAACATTTTAATAGATGTATGTCCAATTAGCCAGGGAAAATACAATTGTATAACTGCCAGTCTCCCAGGTATAGCTGGATTTTTATACCCCATTTGTTGCTGGACTCGGATAATAAGCCAATAGGTTTTGGAGCAGGAATATCATATTGGTCACATAAACATACTTATCTAAAAAGCACGATAAAGAAAGAACCAAACTGTGTACATTTCTAGACACCAGCACAGCATTCATTTACATGTTGTTTACACCTCTGTTGACTCTGTTATACAATTAAAACTGCTTTGTTGCCAGTGAAATTGTCAGTTTTCATGCATGTACTATATAATCCTTTGAGTTATGCTATCAGAAATAAGCCACATGACAATAATTTTAGAAGTATAAAAACAAATGAAATGTGTATCATTACCCATACTTATTTCAATCATTGGTGCAGGAATAGATTCATGAAGTAGCACTGTAACAGGTTCTGTCTTTGGTTTTTGTCATAGGAAAGTTGTACTGGTCATGTTTCAAGGCTTACCATTGCACTATTCTTATTACACTATTTATCATAAAAATGGAAGTTTTAAGAAGAGTAGTTACAAAACCTGCTTTTCCTTTGGTACATTCTGTGAAAATCAGCATAATGCAATAGAGCTCCTTGACTTCCTGGTTCTAGGATTTGAATAGCTGGCTCTTCCCAATCTCTCCTTTTTTCACATCCTCAGCAACCCATGAAAAAGAGGTAGAGTGGCCATTCGCTCCAAACACAGAATATTCTGAGTGGTGCAGTCAACAACTGTTCTTTCACAAACTACACTGAGCATTAAAATTCAGGAGATAGATCCACTGTTGGTATAAATTTTCATAGCACCTCAATGACAATTTATATGAGCTGAGGCTCTTTCCGAGCGGATTGACTGTTCTTATGCTAACTTCATGGAGCTGTAGTCCCATTAGGTGAAATTCTGGCCCATTGAAGTCATTGACTCATTGAGAGCTTTGCTACTGACTTCAGTGGAGCCTGTATTTCACCCACAACTTCTGTGGGACTACTCATGCACTTGAAGTTACCTTGCTGAATCAAGTCCTAAATATGATGTGATATGAAGACGAAGGTGAGACCAGCATAATTATTTTATCACTTGTGTCCTACATCAAGACTATAGCTTAGGTTTCTGAGGCTACCTCAAAACAGTAACTCTGGTTTTCTAAGGTGAAAGGAAAGCTAGTGAATCACTCAGCCCTAGGCTGAGTTTCAACCTTTGAATCACAGGCAAGGAGCAGATTTATTTTTTGATTGCTGGAATTTAAGGCACAAAAATCAAAGCACTAACTCGTTAATATTGACAAAAAGCTTACACAACAGCAACATGTGCCCCTTGCCATTCACAAAACATATGCTAATTGGAGGCAAATATCATCTATCCTTAGCTAGACTTGCAAAGTCAGATCTGGTTTATAAATAGTAAAAAGTATGCCTGCTATTTTTAGTGGATGGTAGAGTATAGAAAAATCACCATTGACTGTGAATTTATAAATAGACCCCAATGAGGATGACTTTGGTAAATACCCAGGATCCTCTCTTTACTGAAATAAATGAATTCATATGAAGACATACAAGCTGCTGAATAAAGTAATGTGTAAAATATATTTTAAATAATAATCCTTTCTGAAGCTAATACTGAACAAGGACCAAATCTTTCAGTCATTACTCAAGCAAAACCCTTACTGAAAACAAATAAGGACAACAGGTTTTTGTCCAAAGTTGTACTAAAAAATTTCAGCGCTAAAGAAAAAAAATAAAATATGGGCCAGATACTCATCTGGTGTAAAACAGTGTAGCTCTTCAATGGAGCTATGCTGATTTACACCATCAGAGGGTCTGGCTCAGTGCTTGTTCAGTCTTTGTCTTAGAGTAATCAGAATTCAGAGTGCACTCTGAAAATAGCCAATGACTTTCCAAAACCCCAACAACCATTTTTATTGAACTGTATTAGCTGAAAGGAGCCAAATTAGAAAAAAAGAGCTCTAAATTTCTGATATCTTAATACAATAGTTCTAGCCCTTTGCATCAAGCCTAATACCACTGTTTCTGACTAAGATAGGATGACTTTCTGGTCTAATGGTGCTCTGTTCAGTGCTGCTTCCTTCACATCTGGTCGCCAAAGAGTCGCTCCGTCACCCTGCAGCCTGCTAATGAGATCCCCCATTTAATTAATACCATAAGAATTTTAATTCTGACTGAATCAATTTAACGTGATGTGATTTTGTCAGCTCTATTCCCCAAGTAAAAAGTGAGCCTGATGCTTATTACATACATCATTTCATGGGCTCTGCATTCCCTGCTGACTTAAACAAATTCTAATTAAGACTAATTAAAGCATCATTTATGAAAGCGCTTGTGATAGCTATGCAAACATTCTGGGTGGGTATGCTTTGCATAATAATTATCCTAGTTAATATTAAGGCTAGGTCCTTGGCAATTAGGTCTTTGAAAGAGAGTTATTCTGAATTTAGCCGTTTTCAGAGTTAGCAATTAATAACAAAAAATAATAATGTGTAAAATTTATGTAGTGACTTCATTAACAAAATAAATTTAGAAGTAGTAATATTGTTTGCATTTTTTTAAACTAAGCATAATCTTTAAGCCAGGTGACAGTTATTAAAATAAAAGGATACAGTTCCTACAGTAGGTCTTGGGAATTTATTATAACCTTGCAGAGTGGGGAAGTACTATTTATAAATTGCAGGCTAGAAAGATAGTTAAGCTAAGCAGTGCCTGTTCCTTCACCTCCATCCCCCAAGAAAAATCTAGATTATACAGTGGGAATGTAGCCGTTCTTTGCAACATTTCTTAGCAAGCTAAAAACTAGTTATGTTTAAAAAAAAAAAAGGTCAAATTAGAGATGCTTTACATTTCCAGTAATAGATCATGCAATTTAAGGACTGGAATCAAATGGGCAGAAGATAATGAATTATAGTAACAGAGTAAATTCTTCTCAATTACAGTGATTGTTGTTAGGCCCATATTTACAGAAAGAAATGTTCCCGACACCTACTGAGCTCTGTGAAATTAAAAGTCTCTCCAGCATTCACAATCTGATTCACCTGTGCTTCCCAAGGTTATATTATGTTGTCAGTAGTCACTATGGTGCAGTTAAGTATGTCATTTAAAATATTATAGGAACAGTCTACTTTCCCCCCTTTTTAAAAACTGTATAATACCTCATCTCAGGATTTACAAGCAGGGAAGAGAGTGTATTCTGTGGGCTGTAATGTATCTTCAGTTTTTGAGCAGAATTTGTAACTGAAATAATTTGAGAAATCTGCTTAAAAATTGTAAGTCTCACATGGCCTATGATTCCAAAGAATACACTGAATAGATACTGTGGACATTTGATATGGCAGCATAACAATTTAAAAAAAGGAAACCTGATAAACACTTAGTAAATATTTTGAATGTTTGACATCACAAGGTCCTCTTTGTAATGGAAACAGGTGTCCCTGTAGCTGCCAAGAAGATTGGCATCATTTGTTATTTTGAAGCTAGATCCAGAATAGATTGTATTTAATGGCTCACTTTGCTGTTGTGGGTATTTTTTTCAACTTTGAAACATGATGTGTGCAGAAACACAAGAAATAGCTAGAATTAAATAGCACCTTTTTGCTTTCTGTAAAGAGACAGTCTCAGTGCAAAGATTTTTGGAGAGATGCTTTCCCTGTTCAGGTTTCAGATGCTTTTCCTGTTCAGAAATTTAATTTTTTCATGAGTATGTGTTATAGTTAACTTATTCTAACTATATTCTCTTGTTGCTGGGTTAAAGTTCTTTCAGCTCTGCTGCTTTAGCTATCAAAATGAAAGATTTCAGAGTAACAGCCGTGTTAGTCTGTATTCGCAAAAAGAAAAGGAGTACTTGTGGCACCTTAGAGACTAACCAATTTATTTGAGCATGAGCTTTCGTGAGCTACAGCTCACTTCATCGGATGCATACCGTGGAAACTGCAGCAGACTTTATATATACACAGAGAATATGAAACAATACTGCTGGACAGTGGGGTGGGAGGAGGTATTGTTTCATATTCTCTGTGTATATATAAAGTCTGCTGCAGTTTCCACGGTATGCATCCGATGAAGTGAGCTGTAGCTCACGAAAGCTCATGCTCAAATAAATTGGTTAATCTCTAAGGTGCCACAAGTACTCCTTTTCTTTTTGCAAAATGAAAGAGGCATTTAGTACATTGATTTCTAATAAGAATACTTTATGCTTCTTGAGGTTAACTGTCATTTAGTTGACTGCATTTTCTACTGTTAACACTCAAGCTGGCTAGGGATACCCATCCTCCTTTCTCTCCTTATGTTTCTCTGTTGTTTTAATCTCTTTTCCAGACATGCGGATTCTGGTTGTCATTTTAGCACACACCACCAGAGAGCTGCAAACTAGCAGTGAGGTTCTAAGAAATGTACTGTCATGGGGACAAATCATCCCCTGCTACTGAAAATCCTCACAGGAGAGGTGTCAGAGGGAAGAAATCTCTGTGAACATCCTCTCATGTAGCTCTTCCCCTATTGTTCCACTGGGTGCTGACTATGTAAAATAAGATGAAGGGCCCACTGACAAATCTGACAGATCTCATGGCATTGAAATCTACAGAAGCCAGGGCAATCCATTCTCTGCTTTGGATTCAAGACCCAAAGAAAGGCCCGCAATGGATGCAGAGGAGGAGCCAACAGTACTGCTGAGGTATCCAAGCCTCCACCCTCGTGTGTGGAATCTAGACCATAGTTATGATTTTCCTACCAATTAAGTCTTGTGGGAAATGAATTATTATGTTTTGAAGTTAACAGGTTCCACATACTAGAACTCTGATGTGATAAAATAAAAGCAGACCTGATACTTGTATTCCAGCCTTGAATTAGGGTGCTTACTATAAAATAAAATACAACCCTGACTTATGTTTCCTTGTAAATGATTGAATTGAGGGGATTAATCTTCATTCCCTTCATTTATTAGTGCAGGATGATCCTGACTGAAAAAATACACTTTCAAACCTAATTTCTTACAGATAATTTTTGAAGATGTAAAAAAAAATCCTGCTGATAATATATTTTGTAACATGCAACTCAGATTTATCACAACGGTTTAATACTTGTGATGTTGATGAAAGTAATTTTTTGGCTTACTTTGCAAATATCTGAAGAGTGGAATTTGAAGAGCATGCTTGTGTAGCTAGTAGCTGCAGGCAGAATCTTGCTTGCCTTACTCACACATGAAATCTCCTGAGGAAGATTAGCATTATAGCTATCCAATACCTATATGACTTGGTCCTGCCATTCTTACCCTTGGAGTCATTGGTGTGCAAAAGGGCTGTTTTTATGAAGAAAGGTTGCGGATCAAATCCATGATTTGTAAAAGCTTGGGCAGAGAATACTAACCAGTCTCTGTGAAATTCAGAGAAAGGGTTTGTTATTTGCAGTAATGCAGGTACTGGTTATGCATTAACCAATAGTTTTAAAAACTTACTTATTTTTGTTAATATCACAAATTATAATTAACAGATTTTTCTAAAAGGCAGAGATTTACTCTTTAGTGATCACAAGGAACACTTAGCACAAAGTTTGACAAAAGCCTTTAAACATTTGTCCCTGCTTGTTGTCCCATTATCTCCAACCCTGTCCTCATCTCAATTATATATCCCACCACAAGAAAGAAGTCTGAAATGTCTCGAGCTATTTAATACCAAGAAGGTCCATAGGTAAATACAGCAAATTTATTACGTTTATTTATTACGTTTAAATTTATAAAACAGAGGTGGTTTTGTTTTTGTTTTGTTGTTTGTAATTTTAATACCCTGGGAAAAAAGCTTTCACTAACAGGAATTAATTAATGGATTCTTCAGACAGTCTTATTTATGTCACCCTATCCTATCCCATCTCCCACTTGTTTGTGATCAGTATCCCTAGAATGTCATGTGTAAGGTGTTTGGTAGAGAGGGAATACTTTGGGAGAAGAGACTGGAAGGAGAAGTGAAGGAGGCTGGGTTGGGAAGAGGGATTGTATGGCTATGACATAGAGATAGAGGCCAAAATAGAAACATAGGCAGGTAAACAATCCCAACTCTGTCTCACCAGCCACAAAAGCCTGGCTCTGGCAAGCACTGACACATGTGAGTAACTTTATTCATGTAAGTAGTTGGTCTGTGTTATTCATATGATAAGTGTTTGCAAAATTGGGGCCTAAGTCAACAGAAGTAAGACTGAAGGACTGGGCCTATGGAAGGAATAGTTATTTGCATGGAGATTTGTAGGTGGGTGTAGAATTTTTCAAGGAGAGTGTCTTACGCTCCTTCATTTACAAGGCAGTTTGGATAGTTCAGTCTCTACCAGAGATAGTATTTATAAATAGGGAATATGAAAATGCTATTGTTTAATTACAGTATGTTCATAGGGTAATCAAACAAAAGAATTTATCAATTTATGTTAATTTTGTCTAGTTAATTTTTAACAGCTTTTTGGTATATTGGCTTTCTAGGTTGTACTATATGACTTTCCAGTATTACTGGATTGACAGGCAGCTGGTGCAATAATAAAACTGCTATTCCCATATCTGCCAAAGGCTCAGAGAGAGATGAGTACAAGACAGATATCTACCCACTCACCATTTAACGTGTACCGTTTCCTACTGAACATGCAGATGGCATGGCGGTCCCAGATTTCATTTGAGTTAATCTAATCCCTCCACTGCTCCCACTAGAAAGGAGGGCATTAGCAGCCATATGTCAACCAGATTTGTCAGATTATTCATTACAATTAATTGCTGTTCTCACTTAAGGCCTTTAAGGCTGTGAATTGCTCTGAATTCTATTGCAAACACAAAATTATGAGTAAAAGACTTTAGCCCTGTCATTCAAATTTCATGCTGACCTTTATCAGCTTTTGGCTTTTCCATGGGTGCTGGGCTGAAAGCTTTCTAATTGGTGTTCCATTTCTTCCTCACTACAGGTAAGCTGTCGGCCTAGGCAGTAAGTATGACCAGAAAGACAAGAGGAAAAACTCTCAGGTCCCAGCAGACAGTATTTAACTGCCAACTAATAATACATTAGGAGGGTAATGAAATGAGCTAGGTGTCATAATGACCCAATATACTAATTAAACCTCTAAACACTATAGCTTTTTAAGACATTTTCTGTCCTGGACAGACTTATTTTTGGAACTGCATTTCTTTTTACATTGTTTCATTATCCAAACTCTCTTGTAAATTATTATGGATGATCATTAGAAATTAACAAAATTAATACCCACACTCACACAGAGGGGAGCAGACACGTCAGCCTCCTACAACCTGAAGCCTCACACATCTCAGTGTAGCTCACTTTTGGTACAAAGCCCGTTCTGTGATTTTTTGCACACAAGGAAACATTACTGCACCCTTATCTCCTGTGGTGTGACATCATATGGCAATAAGCTGAGCAAGTTTGCTCTAACATTTCCCTTGTGTACCATGCAATATTGTCTGGCTATGGTTGAGCTATACTTGCATATACTTGGTTATATAAAATCTGTACCGTTTGATTAGATTATCATCAGAGGAGCCTTGATTGCCAAGAAGTGTCTGTCATTGAGATTATTAAGCCACAGTGGTCTGCCTTGATTAATACTTTGTTTGCAACTTCAGACCAGCAATTTTGTCAGATGTTTCACAAATCTTGACATGAAGGTTTTAATAAGAAACCCCAAAATAGGACTGGTTGACAGTTTAGATTTCTAGGGTGGTTTCCTTATTTATCTTTAAAATCCTTGTTAGCAAAGAAATTGAAGGGCAACATCCTTGGTTGGGAGTGTGCAGCAGTCACACGTTTACTCTGCTTTAGAGAGTCACTGCTTTCCAAATAAAACTTTAACAATGTGCACTCAGGTAATACTCAAGAAGTCCATTGAGAACAGTGTGCTGAGTAACCAAAATAAGGGTATCTCAGCATCACTGTTTTATTTCTTCGTGTAACTACACAAACTGAGAAGCCACCATTTAATAGGAGTCTAAAAAGAAATGGAATATGACAGTCACATGCATTCTCACATTTACACCTCATGGCTGTTACTAATTTTCATTAATAAATGTGAAGGTCAGCCTGACAGTTTCTCTGCTGCCCTTATTAGTAATTGTGTAATTGACCCTTTTCACTCTATTGTGTCCCTTCATAGATAGTATTGTTACACAGTGGTCACTAAAAATACCATTGAGACTACTGTGAGACTGTACTGCTCCCAGACCAACAGCCTCTCTTCCTCACGACCACCATAAGCTCCTAATCAGCCAGCTGCCCGAGCCCACTTGTGAGAGGGTGAAACAGACAAGAAAGGGTTAATGACTACCTGCCGGTCACATGACACAGCAAGGGATTTAAGGAACAAGCATGGCCTCTTTCCAGGGGGCAGAGAAAGGCAAGGGGGAAAGCCTATTTTGGTCAGGAGAAACATTTTGTTAGTGTTACTTCATGAGTTTTTGTGTTGAATAACATTGTGTCCTGATGGAGGGCCAGGAACAGACTCAGGCATTGCAATGATTCTTTCCTGGGCTGGTGAGAGAGGTCACCAGCTTACGCCACCCCTTTACTGAACTACAAGCATAATTTCGAGCCTCAAGGAGGCTCAAGAGTGTGAGGCAGAAAGGCACTATTGTTTAGCTGAGTAAGCTAGGGACTATTCTCACATACTGTCACTATACTGACATCCTTTGTGGCCTTTGTCAAGTCACATAGGTCAAAACGTTCATGTTTAAACACCTTAAATCCACAGGCACTGAGCACCTCACTGGGAGCTGTGGGTACTCCAAACTTAAACAAAAGCAGTTTGGTTTTCTTAGGTGCCTTAATGTGTACACCTACGTTTGAAAATAGCAGCTTTAACCTCGCTCTGCCTCTGTTTCCATATCTCTAAAATGGAATAATAATACCTACCTTCCCAAAGTGCTGGCAATTAAGTAGTTAATGTTTGTAAAGCAATATAGGAGTAATAAAACTCACCAGAATGCACACAAAGGACTCCAGTGGCTGGGGAACTAGCAGCCTCTGGGCCCCAGCCAATTTAGACACTTCTCCTTTGCAAAGCTTTTCTAACTGTTGGTAATTACGCAAAGACTCCCATGCAAACTGGGCTTCACTTCTATAGCGGCTGGTGGGTCCAACCCACTGTGCCCCATCACTACTGTATTACCACCCATCTCCTAGCTGGAGAGATGTTCTGGGAGCTGGAAATGGAACACAAAGCGTTTTCTTGTCTGTTACCAGGGCTGGCTTCAATCCATAGCAACCCATAAGAGTTGACTAGACCCAGAGCAATGAGTTTTCATAGCCTATAGATCCAACTGTTTGCAGAGTCCACATCAGGCATCAACCCAACTGTACCTCACAAAAGCTTATGCTCAAATAAATTGGTTAGTCTCTAAGGTGCCACAAGTCCTCCTTTTCTTTTTGCGGATACAGACTAACATGGCTGCTAGTCTGAAACCATTAAATACAGATTATCATCTGCATGCATGTGCTATTGCCCTCTATGCATCTAGCACAGGGATCTAAAAATATTGCAGGGATCTATACGAATGTTTATGCCATATAAGTCAGAGCTAGGTAGCAATTAAAATGTTGTCCATACTCTAGTTCACAGCTGTAACATTGTCAAAAACTTGTATTTAATGGCAACACAATACACCCATTTAATAGAACTCTTGCTACATGAACAAAAGCAGTCATTTTCCAGCTGAAAGTCCCCTTGTGTGCAGTTATGCCAGCCACTAACTTTCCTCCAAGAAAAAAACTGCTTAATGAGGGAAATGTATAGCCCTCAATTTAACTTTTAAAAAGTTAAAAGCCTTGGCTGCAGGTAACTATTGAAGCCTTTAGTCACAACACCCTTGAAAGGAGAAGAGAGAGAGAGGATGGAGGCTATATCTGAGTAGGCAGCAAGCGAAAGTTCAGGGAGTCAGAGGAAGAGAAAAGGTTCCAAGGGAGCTGAACAAGAGGCACAGAAATAATTCACTTATTATAATACAAGCAACCTAGGAAACTGAATAAGGCTATATAAGGCGTTCAGACGCCGAGGAAATCATAAATCACTCAAGCTTAGCCCTGATGCATGTCAGGCTGTCATCAGAACCCCATGTCATGTACACAGAAAGAATAATCATTATTATAGTTTATTTTTATAATATTCATATCATCTTATAAAGACAGCATGCTCATCACCTTTAAACCCCTCCTCACAACACTTTTACTACAAAGCCTAAAGAAGTGAATTAAAATATAAAGTTATACCTTCTGGTTCCATTAACAGGAATTAACTATCTGATTCTTATTTTTGTCACTCTGTTCTATCCCACTTCCCTCTTGTTTGTGGTCAGTAATCCTAGTAAGTTATGTGTAAACTCTAGAGTTTAAGTTCCTTGTATCAGAGACCTATCTAGCTATCTGTTCTGTGAGGTGTCTAGCATGCTAGAAATCAACAATTAAAATATTATTCCTTGCATCCTGAATGTTCCAAAAGTTCTTTACAAATTTAGCAAACTGATATGAAAACTGTAAAAGACTCACATCCTTCACCTCTGAAAATGCAGCTGCCTCTCAGTTCAAATAAGACAGTTGTTGAACAAATGCACAGTTTAGGACGGAAAGAAGAATGAAATCCATTCCTAAGACTTCTTACTGTGATATATCTTTTAACAGTATATTTAACAAGTGATGATTATGTCTCTGCTCTAAAACCAATAACTTTAAAAGTTTATTATTTGTAAGGTTAGGCGTTACATTTCCCCCTGTATTATAGTACAACTCATTACCAAAGGGACAATCTCCCAGTTTGGAATCAATTTGAAAACAAATCTATTCAGATTATAAAATATTTGGATTCACATAATCTTGAACCCCACGCTTCCCTCAAAAACATGAATACTGAATTATACATTATTTGTTTAAAATCTCAGATATTCACAATTCATATTTAATAAAAAATATAATTAATAATATCTAGCTCTAAGATAGCACTTTTTATCATTAGATCTCAAAGGGCTTTTTAAAAAAATGTCAGTATCATTTTACAGATGTGGAAGCTGAGCCACAGGGAGCTAAAGTGACTTGCCCAAGATCATGCAGCAGGCAAGTGGCCAAGCCCAGAACAGAAGCCTGGTCTCCTGAGTCCCAGTCCAGTGCACTACACAATAGGCTCTTTGACTCACTATATACACGGCACAGTCAATATATACTCTACACAGCTGTATACTCTGAATAGAAATTCTATTAAACTAGGATATAAACAAAAGAATGCCAAACATGCTGCTTTTAGCAAAGCATGCTTGGGTCTCCTTATACTTTGAAGCAGTCCTGATGTCTCTGCTGCAAGGATGGGTATGGGGGAGAATAATTGTAAATTCCTTACTGACCCATCCTTTGTTCCAGCTTTTTGGTTGCAACTGAAGGGCTGCTGGTGAATTTTCCAAGAAAGACCTGCTCAGTTGTACAAAGAAGATTTAAGTGGACCTGACTTTCAGCAGAAATGTGATTGGTCTTTGTCATGTTAGAAGCCTGCAGAGTCTATGGAGTTGGATCAAAACCCTAGGAAAAAGCCAAAATGTATATATGAAAGATACTTTGCATCTTTATGGATCTCAAAGCACTTCTCAAACATAGTGATGTATTAATATCACCATTTTACCGCTGGGTATAGTGAGGCAAAGCCAAAGACAGTGTTATGAATAGGTGTGTTGTATTAGAGTGTGTCTAAAATCTTCAGGAGAAAAATTGTGGTGGACTATGACCCACTTTTTATGCACAGGGGGAAGTCCATGTCATTAGTAGACAAGGCATTGTTGGGATGTATCAGATTCTACCCTCCGTGGCCAAGGAAACCAAGGAATTGGGGATGGCTGTCTAAACCCCCATGGACTAAGCCAGGTTTTCTGGATCTGTCTCCAGCCTTTATAGGACAGATGAGTTTCGTCAGCCAACTACCAAAGCAAAATAAATAACCTCAGTTACTATAACGATTGGATATACTGTCTCAAACAGGGGACCTGACCAGTTACTTAAAGAAAAGAGAGAGCGGCTGAGATGGGTAGAAAAACCACAAGGCCTCATTTTCCTCCAACACCAGTTTTACACTAGTATAACTCCAATAGTTTGAGTGTAACACCTGTTGGTTTACATTTATATTACAGTAACTGAGAGGAGAATCAGATCCTAGCCACTCATCTACACACACACACACGTACAATTATCAGTTTCTTTTGTAAAAACTTGTTTAGACCTCATCTGGGAGTACCACTATGGGGCACAATATCACTGGTGATTTTGGACTGTGAGGCTGCTCACCTGAATTACAAGATGCTGAAAATAAACCTGTCCATGAAAAAGAGCTTTGCTATGCTCGAATCTTGCATGAAATGTACCTGTTTCGCTGCACTGACCTCAGCCTTCCCCATGAGGATTTCATGCAAATATACAGTAGTATCAGCTGTGTATGGAAGTGTAGAACCCTGATGCTTAAATACTGAATGGTCGTCCACCCAGAAAATTAATAATATCTTTAAAAAATAGTTGTTTTCTTCATTCCACATATTTTATATTTAACTCTCTTTTTATAGCTTCCTTAGACATGAACCCTTCCCTGGGTGGTATTTTCATCAGCACTAGTGCATAGAGTTTTACATAAAAATGTGAAAACTCTTGTTTGAAAATATGACAAAAAGCTCCTGAGGTGAGATCACTGATCTATGGCCTCACCTAATCCTGATTAGTAACCAATAAACCACAGAAGATATAAACTCTCCAGGCACTGGAAACATTAGCTGACTATCCATAGCTTGTGTGTCTTCCTTGACATTTAGCTCCTGCCCACTTTCTCCTTATGACTGTTCCTTTCCCTAAGACACCCACAGGCTCCACACTCCTACTCGCATGCCATCATCCCTGTTCCCCAAACCTCCTCTCCTGGTTCTCTAAAGATCACTCAGTCTCTGTGCGACCCTCACTTCCACCCCCTGCAGTGACTCTCAGCTCCACCTCCAAAGTCTTTGGTACTAACATTGCAGAGTGCAACAGCAGGGCAATTAGTCAACTAATTGTTAAGTAAAAATAAGAGGGTTTAGAGTCACAGATCCAAACTACTTCAAACATAAAAGCAGATTTGGTTTGGAGGAGACAAACAATGTTTTCACTGGTTCTTTTCTTATCAGAAGTGGTTTGTCCATCCCTTGATGGGCCAGTTCATCTTTTTACAATCATGTCACCAGGTTCTTTTGTGTGATAAGTGAATGGGTTAAAAGCCAGCCTGATGACAACTGACTGCTGAGCTGAATGATGCAATGTTGGCCAGTGGGCACCATTATTAAATATACAATATCATTTTAGGGGATGATAAAAGAAACTATCTAAAATTTCATATACCTAACGTGGTGTATAAACAGGCTAAATCCCTATACATTTTAAAACTTCAGCAGTCTAAAGGTTAAAGCCTGTCAGTTGAATTTCACAAATTCCAGGAAGGAATGGAGAAGTCGCGCCAACTCTTCATTGTATACCAGTGATCAAACATCTCCTCATTACACTTCAATATTGTTGCCTCTAAAGGTCACCATTGCTGAACATAATCACACAAAATCAAAACTGCAAACTTTATATATCATAGAGGTAGTAAATAGCTTGGAGGTTTATTTTCTGGTGCCTGAACAACATTCTGAACCCATTTATAAATTCCTGGGTACTGTGGCATGAACCAGACACATTTGCAGTGACTAACAAAAGCTTCAATTAAATCAATTTCCTGTAAAAAATATTCTCCATCATTTATTAGGTCAGTACCAACTGGTCTAATCAAGCAATTGTTACTCAGTAACTTTCATTTGCATAATTTAAAAAATGACCATTCTGATCATTAAAAAAACCAGGGTTAAAAAAAAATAATTTTCAGGTCAGATTCATGAAAATATTTTATGTTCTATGTAAAGGAGTCCATAGAATTTACTTAAGAAATTTATAGGATATGTCATTAATCATGTAAACTCCATTATTCTCCTATTCACTGATTTTACTCAACATTAATTTAGCCAATCCGTCGCTTCCAGAGATGCGGAGGCCAAAACCAGGGTCTAATCACCATCTAAAATAGAGACTCTCCTATTCCAAAGGAGGCAACACCACCCATTCACAAGATAAATATTTAGAAAATATTCTTTCCTCTTTATTTTTCACTGTTTGAAACTATAACTGGATATTGCTCTCTTTTTTTAAATTGATAGTTTCTTTGCTGTCCAATAGTTGTAGAAAAAACAACAACATGCTTAACACACACAAATAAAAATGTGCCAAAGCAGTATTCCAGGGATTTTTTTTCATTTGGAGTAAATGGGTCAGATTCTGATATTGGTTAAACCAGTAAAATTCTGGAAGAACTACAATAAAGTCAATGGAATTATTGTGGTATTATTCGATTGTACATGGTCTCAGAACCAGACCCCAGGTAAGAAGAGTATAAAACTATTTGATTTCAGTTGGACTATATACCCAACAGAAAGAGATAAAGAAATTAAGAGAGAGAGCAAGAAAGCAAGAGAGAGTAGTACTTTTGCAATCCAATGCAGGAGTGGGCAAACTTTTTGGCCCGAGGGCCATGCCGGGGTTGCAAAACTGTATGGAGGGCCGGATAGGGAAGGCTATGCCTCCCCAAACAGCCTGGCCCCCACCCCCTATCTGCCCCATCCCACTTCCCACCCCGACTGCCCCCCTCAGAACCCCCGCCCCATCCAACCCACCCTGCTCCCTGTCCCTTGACTGCCCCGACCTCATCCACACACCCCCACCCCCAACAGGCCCCCAGGACTCCCACGCCTATCCAATCCCCCTGTTCCCCATCCCCTGACCGCCCCCCGAACCCATCCAACCCCCCTGCTCCTTGTCCGCTTACCACCCCCTCCCAGGACCCCCCACCCCTAACCGCTCCCCGGAACTCCACCCCCTATCCAACTCCTCTTGCCCCGTATCCACACCCCCACCCCCTGATAGGCCCTCCAGGATTCCCATGCCTATCCAAGCACCCCCTGCTCCCCACCCCCTTACCATGCCGCTCAGAGGAGCGGGAGCTTGCTGCCCCACCGCTTGGCCAAAGCCAGTCACGCCGCGCTGCATGGCAGGAGCGGCAGGCCAGAGTGTGGGTGGTGCAGCGAGCTGAGGCTGCGGGGGGAACAGCAGGGGAGGGGCCGGGGTCTAGCCTCCCCGGCCAGGAGCTCAAGGGCCAGGCAGAACAAGTCCCGCGAGCCAGATGCGGCCCCCGGTCTGAAGTTTGCCCACCTCGGATCTAATGTCTTGCTCCTAAAAGGAGCTTCACATGAGTGGATTTCTCTGCAGGGGGCACCCTGCATGGAGTTCATTGCATAAGAAGCCAGAGACCAAAACAAAGTGGGCTGGTTAATCCTTGCATCGGTTTCCGTACACTAAGTGTTTACAGGTCAAGTCAAGGGTTTATGACCTTATCAGCTGTTCATAACTCTGAACAACCATTTTTACCTTTGTCTTTTTTCAAACACGATAGTGAAGTTTATGACAGAACTAACTTTCATTTTAATACCACCCTCACCTCCATTTTAAGTTGTACTTATTCTGATCAATGTTCCTTGGCTGTTTGATCTCAGTTCAAAGGTGATTAACAAACTGATTCAATTTTCCTTTACTAGTGCCTGCCTCAAGGTTTGAAGTGCTTACACAGATATTTAAAATATTTACTATGTCTATAAAAGCAAAAGAACAGTTTCTATTCCAAGCTGATGGTATTTTAAAATACAAGTATATGAAACTAAGGATACAAATCTGACACTCACCCAACAAATCCACCTCAACTTACCAAATATAAATTGCCCAGCAAACTGAAGACTACTTTCTTCTAACCATCGCACACGCCTCCACCCAACCCCTCATCAAAGTCTAAGAAATAAGGTGAACCATGCATTGTGTCCTGAAGGTCTACAAACTCAGGATCAGTTGGACCCAAGAGTGTTAGGAGAGAGTTGAGGACCCCTTATGGAAAGTATCCTGCCATTAGCTCCTCCCTTTAAACCTGAAAGGTGTTGGTTCCAGCACCTCCCTAAATACAACTATGGCTGTATCATGTAGCCAGGTTGCAAACCAGGAGCGAAACCAACACCTTAAACTTGAGCTGGAAACTAACCAGAAATAAGTGCAGACTGCTATGTAGCATACATTTTCATTTCTTCCTTTCCAAATACATTTCTATGTGAGCTTGTTGGAGGTGTCTGCAGAGATTCAAATGTCATACTCCTCTTTGTAGTGCAGACGTCCTCCCATCCTATTGAATTTACTAAGGGTGACATTGCGGGTTTCAGGCGTGTATCTTAAAAATGAAATGTACAAACTGTTGAGCACAAGGATTCCTTGCTTCTTTGAGAAGAATACATGGCAACAGGAGTGGATGGATAAGTGAACATAGTAAGGAGAATACTTGACACAGACTGTTATTAAAGAAGGGTGAATGACATCAACTCCACAAACAGAAAAGTGTGCCAGGATGGACAGCTTTAAACTATTGCCTGTTTGTGGGCAGTAGAGAAGTTTAAGTAGTTTTAGTGTATATATGACTGCGATGGATACCTAAACAAAAAGCAGAGCAAGGAATGTGACCTTATTTTTAACTGTAGCTAGTGCAGAGGCCTCTGATACTTTCCATGGTTTCCAGCAATCACCTACAGACAGTACAGATGTTGATACATTAAACATCAGATGGTGCTGTGACTGTATGCCCTAGAAGAATTAAGCAAAGAAAGAAAGATCCCTTGGCCACGTCTGAGTGCAAACAGCAGTATTGAGAAATGTCACAGGCTTGAAGCACAAGGACCAGGTGAGTTTAAAGGATTAGAAAAGTTACCATGCACCACATAAAATAACCTTCTAGAAAGATGCACAGGCAGCCATTTCAGCTTCTAGGAACATTAATGTGGCCTTGAGTATCAGACTAGATAAAGTACTGCATTGGCTCATAAAAATGGAAGTAACTGAAAAAAAGTTGAAGAAGCTAACGAATGGGAACATGCTCCCTGGATAGCCTGTACTTTTAAAATGTTGTTGAAAAATTGAAGAGGATTCAATGAAGACCTACTAGAATGAATTGAGGTCTGGAAAACGCACCTTGCAGTGAGAGACTTAAGTTGCTCAATCTCTTTATCCTACCAAAGAGAATGTTAAGAGGTGACACAATCATGTTCTCTAAGTACTAACATGGGGAGACAATTTCTGACACTAAAAGGCTTCCAGTATAACCTTCAATATATTCTCTTTAATATCTATCATGTAACTTGCTTTGCTGTGTGATTGTTAAACAGATATGGGAGTATCTGTTCCTACAGAGCAGATCTTGTTTCTGCAAATATAGTTTCACTGAAGTCCAACAACAGGCAATGGACAGAAGATTAAAACAAATGAGAGGCTTGGGCCTCTCCTGTTAATTAACCATATGGGAACACAACACCTGGAATCTGGCAAAGTTTGGAGTTGGATCTGATTCCAGACCCTAATGTCATGTCTCAGTCCATCTCTATTCAATACTCATCATATACTTCTAACTATAGCTTTGGTTATAGGACATATTACATTGGTTTGTCAGTGTCCCAAAGTACTGTATCTGTGGGAGAATGGTCATTCATACTTTCATCTGTGTACTGGGGAAATGTTCTGACCCTGTTTTCCCCCTTATCACAAAGTGGGCTCTCTTTCCCCAGTGGAGAGCACTTTTCTTGTGTTCCCCAGTGGAGAACCATTTTTGTTGGTTTGTGTGGCACATTCCCAAACAAACCAACAAAATGGTATGATTTCACTTATTATAGGGTTTAAACAAAATCCAAATAAACATCATTCCCCATTTCTCAAGTCCAACAGGAAAATAACATCTTTACCTGAGGTGAGTTTGGTCTTTCTCCTACCAGACTGGCCATGCTTTTCTTCTTCCTTTTGTAAATGGCAGATGGGCCCCTTAAGTTAACAAACCCATTTTATTCTGCTCCACAACCAGGTAATAATTTTTGTCTGGTTCCAAAGCACTGGAGCCTGACAAATACAGCAAAGGTTTGGGCCTTGGATCTATCTTTCCCCAATCCAGTTAAATCTGGACTTCACAAGACTCAGATGGCTAACATACTCCTTCACATTCTTTAGGAATTAAAGCTGTGAATATTTGGCTCTCTCATGATCACCAACACACAACTCAGGTATAATGATTTATAGCTAGTGGATATTTTTAATTTGAGACGAAAGATTCATTATGTGAACCACAAATGACAAAACAAAGTATTCTGTTCTTTACTGAAGCAATAACACATCAAACGTACAGGCATCTATCATGTTTTTCATCTTTCCCAGAAATGTTGCCTTTCAGGAATAATATCACAGTGCCACATCTGGAATGTCTAATGTAGTGAGGTAGTTCCAAGAAGCACCAGTCAGGACAGCATTTAAGGACTGCTGGTAGCATTCCCTGGATTGAAATAGGACTGGACAAAGTGGGCTAGATAACATTTAAATCTCCGGAAACTTTGCCCAAAGTTTCAATTTTCCTTGGAGCATGAAAAACTTTGGTTAAACTATTTTCCACTGGTTTCTTTTTTAAATACTCTTGTGCATCTGAGCTCCCTAGGAGTAATTCTCCAGCTGTAAGAAGCAAGTCACTTTCATTGGAGCAAAGCAAGAGATCTGCACCCCCTAAATTCAGCTGGGAACAGAAGCCATAATGTGCTACAAGGAAAGCTGTATTTCCTAAATTAAAAACCAAGAAATACTGGAAATCCCACATGAAAGAGAGGTCCCATGAGATTTCACCCTATTTCCAAGGCCAAAATGTATTCAAACAAGTTTGGTTATGCATCCCAAAATGCATATCAGAACTGAACTCCCAAAACTTTTCAGGTTCACTCAGAAAGTATATTGAAAGTAGCATGGTGGGGCAAAATGCTTGTGTACCCATAGCCTTGTGCTCAGTGATACCTGCTGAAAACACAATTCCCTCTACATCTAATATGAATAAATTTGTAATTAAATTGACTCAATTCATGTTTCAACCAATCTCTAGCTATTAGGGAATAGGATGAGACCTTCAGTGTGGAGCTGATTACCCCACATCTGCCTACTGGGGTGTTTCATGCACCTTATTTTGAAACATCTCGTGCCGGCCACTGTGAGATACAAGATAATGGTCTGAGACGGACTATCAGTCTGTTTCTGTATGGCAGTTCGTATGTTCCTATGACTGTGTCTTACACTGTCATATAAAGTGTCAAATGAAGACACACCTTGTAAAATAATTAATATACATATGGATTTTAGCCACATTGCGTAATTCTTGGTAAGTGCTGAGATAACTATTGAGTATTAAAAAATGTTAAAAGCAAATTCTCATTGGTTTATATTAATGAAAATTATAATATTTGATTGGCTTGTTTCTAAATCCGCAGTTCTAGCTCTCCTTTTCTTTTTTTTGGCACTTCATGAAGGAATACTGGGTATGTATTAAATAAGCATCATAGTTGAAATTCAACCACCACCTGCTAGATTTCTTACTTTATATTGTAAAGACTCAAAGGAGTTAATAAGATTATCACCATTCTTTTTGATATCTAAATCTGTGCCACCAGACCTTTCTCCACTGAGCAGAAGATTGCAATCATTGCTAAAGTCCCAGGTTTTTGCTTCTGTGCACAAAAATTAAACCAGTGGTGTGTAGCTGAACATATTCCAAATAGCAAGAGCATATCATTAGCATATTAGCGACATCAACAAAAAATAGCTGAAAACAAAAACACTGCATACAAATAGAGTATGTGCAAGAAGCTGCAACGAAAGAAGCTCGTTTCAATGTTGTTTTCCTCATGATTCTTCGCAGAGTGATATAAAATCCAAAGCTAAGGCTTTTGAACACTGTTAGATGCTGTAAGTTCTTTATTCTCTTAAACCACATAATTTCTCGTTAAACTATTTCATCAGTGGAGAATATTGTATTATTTGGAAGTTTACAAATTTCACTCAGATTAAATGTACCATAGTGGTTACAAAAACAACACTGAAAAACAATATCATATTTTTATGAGTTAAGACCTGCATGGCATTCAAGCTAATTTATTAATATTATTATTTGTATTGGAGTAGCACCTAGGAACCCTAGTCATGGACCAGGACCCCATTGTAGGAGCTATACAAACAGAACAAAATGACACTCCCCACACCAAAGAGCTTGCAGTATACACTAAGGGCTTGTCTACACTGGAACTTTACCGCACTGCAACTTTCTCAGTCAGGGGTGTGAACCCCTCTCCCCCCAGAGCGCTGCAAGTTTCAGCGCTGTAAAGTGCCAGTGTAGACAGTGCACCAGCTCTGGGAGCCATACTCCCAGCACTGGTAGCTATTCCCCTCATGGAGGTGGGTATTTTTACAGCGCTGGGAGAGCTCTCTCCGAGCGCTATGCTGCGACTACACAGCGACGTCAAAGCGTTGCCGCGGCAGCGTTTTAACATTGCCAGTGAAGATGTGCCCACCACAGTGACATTGAGTATGTGTTTAAAGATGCGCTCTCACTCTCTCTCTCTCTCTCTCCTTGTTTTAGGAGTTCTTTGGACATTTAGCTCTTTATACAGCTGCAGTCTGAAAGTGGATGTAGATAATATGTTAACAAGCATCTTACCCCGGTGAGCAGAATTCTCTTAATTGTTGGCTTAATTTTATTTCTGAAATGACAACAAGTATCCCAAATATTTTTAGACATTCATAAAAGGATGTTTGAGGTCTGAATATCTATACCTCAGTCAAGTTACCACCTAGATAGAGTGTAAACCTGCTGAGACAGTCATTTTCCTACAGCAGAATATAAGAGTTATTATTACTCCAGCCTCTAATTTATATGCAAGTTGGATTTGCATAATACCCACTGCAAAATATATTTTTTCAGAGGTCTTCTGTGGTGCAGGATTATTTTTTCATGTCATATAAATAAGCCATTTACAAAGAACATGCTTCTAAATTCCTTTTGTATGATTTCTCCATGAACACTTGGGGCCTATTAAAGTCAATGCGAGTCCTTCCATTGAATTCAATGGGCACTGGGACCATACCATGTAACATTCAGACATGCTCGCCACTGCCACTGGTCAACTGAAAAGCAGCTGCACTGACTACCTTCATCTATGATCTCCTTATTACCTATTTTTTCCTCCCTCCTTGATGGCCTTTACTGTAGCCTTGTTCAGTTATTGTTCAACATGCTGTTGAATAGAAGCTAGTTTTATTTGAGACTATAGGAATGCCACTTCAACAAGTTGTCCAATATGGTATGATGAGCCACAAAATCTGCTCATGCTTATGTCTCTGTGGTTCCTCCTGAACTTAGCATTTCTACATGGCAACGCTACAGCACTAGCCAACTCCAGCAGGACTAACGCCAACACCAACAAAAGCATGAACAAAATGGTGAGACCAAAAGGCGCACATCCAGTACTATAAGTCACTGACTGTACCCATATTTGATATGTTGAAAGTGATTGGCTAACAGGACATGGTTTCTAATCAGGAAGCAGTGATACGAACTTACTTCTTGATTTTGCTGCATGAACATACTGCTGGGAACACGAATCTATTTGTGAAATGTCATGAATTTCACCTTCCTGAAGTAATATGTATTCTCCCAAAGGTTAGTAATTTTGCCATGAAACTCTGCAAATTGCACCTAAAATTCTCACATTTTAGAGGCATTTTTTACGATATAAAAAGAATGTGGGGTGGGGAGCTATGATGGGGAATTCACTCCACACCAACCCTAAAGGGGTTAAGGGGATTCAAAGGGCCAATTAACCTTGTAGGCCACACCTGGGAGAGGGTCAGGCTTGATTGATAAGGCTAATTGATGATGAAGCCCAGCTGGACAGGAGCAGGCTGAGCTTGTATAAAGCAAGAAAGCGGTGAGCAGAAAAAGAGTCTGTAGTTGCTCTCTGGGCATAGAGGGATGGGTAAGTGGAAACCCAGGGTTGGAGCAAACAACTGGAATCCAGTCATTGATGGAAGGAGTTTGCCCAGAGGGGTTGCAGGGAAGAAAGACAGTGGAAGGCAGAATATGAAGAAGCCCAGGGAAAGAGCAGCAAGGGTTGAGACTGTACAGCCCTTGGCTGCTGATTATAGAGTCCCTGGGCTGGAAATAGGAATAGTGGGAAGACCTGGGTTCTCCTACCAGTCACTGGGAAGTGGTACTGGACTGGTGAAGATGGCATCTGGATAGTTGGTCCAGTGAGATGTTGATACCTCAGAAGGGGAAAACTACAGTAAACTGACCAGACAGCCAAGCCTTGGAGAGGGAGCAGCCTGAATCATGAAGAGGGTCTGGGAGTCATTTGACTCCAGAAATAGAGAGAGATACCATGGGGGTGAGTAACTGAAGGAGGGAGATGTCATACCTGTTGAGAGTCAATCCCCAGAGGAGCCACAAAGAGGTGCCTCAACAGTGAGACATAAACCCTGTGACAGAAGCAGAGAGGGAGAGTGGGCGCCTAGAGGAATATGTGCTGCAATGTGGAGTCCTTCTCCCACTAAGTTGCTAGTTTGATTCCAACACCAATCTGTATCCATCTGACAACTGCTGTGTAGTATATAGAAAAAAGTGAGTCAGTGGCCTCAGTATAGATCTGACAGGAGTCCTGATCATAATCTAGCACTGCAATAAGCATTACTGAGTTGCACCCTTGTTAACCCTCTTAGCACAAATCAAAGGATAGACGGGACATAGAGAATCATAGAGACTCAACCACTCCCAGTCTCTAGATTTGTTTCCCTAAAGCATATTGGTTGGACAGTGTGAGAAAGCTACCTATATGCATTTTCTGAAGCTATCATTCCATCCCTCTCTACCTGCATGAAAATCAAACCAGGGAGGGAAAGGTGAAGTGAACTAATGGCTGGGTCTTAAGGTTTTACTCCTGGGTATCCACCAACCCAAGAGGGAATAAGACTGATCAAGCAGTACAGCCTCCCAAAACAATCAGTTTTTAGCTGAGTAAAACATAGCACCTAGAGGTGAACCAGGTGTCCACCCTTTTGACTTATTTCCAACTCAGCCCAAGGCAGCTTAAGCAGCAAAGGGAGAGCAGACTTGGTACTTAGATACAACCATGACTATAGTTTTTTATAAGCTATCAAGACTCAGAATTTTAAAAAAAGGCAAAAAACCCATCATGTAGATTTGATACATCAGTGCATCTGATGCTGGTTCTGGATCCAGACAGGTACGGAGCCTTCAGAGAATAAATACCTCTGAGTGTGTTTTAGTTTTCCATAGAGCAGGATGCATGCTGCAACAAAATTGTGAATATTTGGTTGAATGTTTAACCGTCACGATTGCAATTGTATTTACCATCCCCTTCCCATTTGTATTCACTTTCCATGTATATACCAAGAGATGAGTTTAACAGCAGTGAATTTTAAGCAAATATTGGATACAAGTTTTAGAAATAGGTTTGAATTAATAAATGCAAATATTAACACTATAAACCTGATTCTAAGTGTTATGTTCACCTGGTCAGAGAAAAGAAAAAATTCCTGGTTTCTTCAAGATTCAGTCACACAGATATAACATTAGGAGTAAGAAGAAAAGGAGTACTTGTGGCACCTTAGAGACTAACCAATTTATTTGAGCTTAAGCTTTCGTGAGCTACAGCTCACTTCATCAGATGCATTCAGTGGAAAATACAGTGAGGAGATTTATATACACAGAGAACATGAAAAATGGGTGTTTATCATGCACACTGTAAGGAGAGTGATCACTTAAGATGAGCTATTACCAGCAGGAGAGTGGCGGGGGGGGGGGGGGGGAGAGAAAACCTTTTGTAGTGATAATCAAGGTGGGCCATTTCCAGCAGTTAACAAGAACATCTGAGGAACAGTGGCGGGGAGGGGAATAAACAAGGGGAAATAGTTTTACTTTGTGTAGGTTTCAGAGTAACAGCCGTGTTAGTCTGTATTCGCAAAAAGAAAAGGAGTACTTGTGGCACCTTAGAGACTAACCAATTTATTTGAGCATAAGCTTTTGTGAGCTACAGCTCACTTCATCGGATGCATACTGTGGAAGCTGCAGAAGACATTATATACACAGAGACCATGAAACAATACCTCCTCCCACCCCACTCTCCTGCTGGTGATAGCTTATCTAAAATGATCACTCTCCTTACAATGTGTATGATAATCAAGTTGGGCCATTTCCAGCACAAATCCAGGTTTTCTCACCCTCCACCCCCCCCCCCCACACACAAACTCTCTCTCCTGCTGGTAATAGCCCATCCAAAGTGACCACTCTCTTTACAATGTGTATGATAATCAAGGTGGGCCATTTCCAGCACAAATCCAGGTTTTCTCACCCCCCCCCCCTCTGGATTTTGTGCTGGAAATGGCCCACCTTGATTATCATACACATTGTAAAGAGAGTGGTCACTTTGGATGGGCTATTACCAGCAGGAGAGAGAGTTTGTGTGTGGGGGGGGTGGAGGGTGAGAAAACCTGGATTTGTGCTGGAAATGGCCCAACTTGATTATCATACACATTGTAAGGAGAGTGATCATTTTAGATAAGCTATCACCAGCAGGAGAGTGGGGTGAGAGGAGGTATTGTTTCATGGTCTCTGTGTATATAATATATTCTGCAGTTTCCACAGTACGCATCTGATGAAGTGAGCTGTAGCTCACGAAAGCTTATGCTCAAATAAATTGGTTAGTCTCTAAGGTGCCACAAGTACTCCTTTTCTTTTTACTTTGTGTAATGACTCAGCCACTCCCAGTCTCTATTCAAGCCTAAGTTAATTAATTCCAATTCAGCAGTCTCTTGTTGGAGTCTGTTTTTGAAGTTTTTTTGTTGAAGAATAGCCACTTTTAGGTCAGAAATCAAGTGACCGGAGAGACTGAAATGTTCTCCAACAGGTTTATGAATGTTAAAATTCTTGACATCTGATTTGTGTCCATTTATTCTTTTACGTAGAGACTGTCCAGTTTGACCAATGTACATGGCAGAGGGGCATTGCTGGCACATGATGGCATATATCACATTGGTAGATGTGCAAGTGAACAAGCCTCTGATAGTGTGGCTGATGTGATTAGGCCCTATGAAGGTGTCCCTGAATAGATATGTGGACACAGTTGGCAACGGACTTTGTTGCAAGGATAGGTTCCCGGGTTAGTGGATTAGGAGTGATTAGATTAGGAGCGATTCTAATGTAGCTGAATGTGTAGTAAAACCCCTTAATTTCATATTATTGATACACAGCAGCAGGTGAAATCATCAGGAGAAAGTAGTGATGTTAGGTGTAAAAAGAAAAACATGAAAAGTCAGTTGGAAGTTGCAAGACACGTCTCCTGACTCCTGGCAATACAATATGATAGCATTGTGCAGTACAATAGGAACTGATGAGAGTTACACCCTCAGTGAAAATAAATTATGGTGGTTAATGTCTGAAATTAGCAAAAGCAGCAGTGCCAAGAACAGTCACTGTAGCTGCCCCCCAGTAGAAAATCTGTCCCAAGTTGTCGACTCAATGTGGACTTCACAGGAAGGCAAGAATTGCCTCTATCAGGACATTCAGTGCCCTCAGAATAGCAGTATCGGCTGGGCCGTCACCAACAACATATCCCAAAGGAGAGTTGGGACCTTTGTTTTTCCCCCTTCATTGTTTGATGTACCTATTCAGTTGTTAAATAAATCTGTTCTCTTGCAAGTCTGCATAGTGCTGATATGAAAGACAGTTGATAGTGGTGTTTATTTGTGTGGGTGAAAGGTTTATATAGCTGCAGTTTGACTGGGGAAGGAAAGTTAAACATGATGCAACAGTTTAGCAAATAAATGTTTCCTGTTTCCCCTTCTTTACTGATGGTGTGTGCGCGGGAGGGGTCTTACTATTACTCCTCTCTTCTCGGAATTGCTGAGAATAGGCAATGGGGAAACTGTGCCAGCTCTCCCCTCTGCAGAGGAGCAGATATTTGTACTACATCAGTTCAATGCTCATTTGTTTTATCTCCTGCCAGATTTCAGCCAAATTGACTTAGTACAAGACTTTCACCCCATGTACACATCTGAAAAAACTCAAACAGTAGTGATTGGCATAGTTTAAGCAGAAATATTCCCTAATGTGACAGGTGAATTCTTGCATAAGTAATATTACCTTTCCCAAATGAAGTTCTAACCCTAGTGCTACCTCTTTATGCTCTTTGTGTGCACCCATTTAATTCTGTTAGAATGTGAGTGTAAAAATCACCCTCTGTACTTCTATGTGAGACATCCGGGCTATTTTAAAGACCTATCAGAAGCTGCACTGAGTGAAGGCAGGCAAGCTCTAGTACTCAGGGAAGATGAGAAAACACTTTGGAATAAATAGCTTCATTCAAAGCAGAGCTCAAAAACACCAGATTGATCCAATGGTTTCAAATGGCTTTTCAATAGCAGTTAACAGTGGCATCCTGCTGAGTTCAAAAGATGGTCTTGTCTTGTTTGAAACAGGGCCTTTTAAACATTGCCATCATTCAGGATGTTTCAGAAAGACACGCTCTCTCTACCCCAGTGGAAAAGTTCCTATATAATTGATCTGTTCAGGAAGAGAGAACAGATTCAGGCACCAGTCCTGTTTCCACTGAAGTCAATGGGCGTTTTGCCAATGACTCTGATGGGAATAGGAGCAGCCCTCAAAGTTTAATATAGAAATATTTTAATATTCCAGAAGGTTTTTAATACAGTGTTTGAAAATCATTTCCTGATGTGACACGTGGGGAGGCAAAAAATAACCAGCCAAGCCCATTTGAAAAGGTACATGACAACTTGTCTAGTGTGGGCCAAATTCTGCTTTCAGGTAAAAGTGTAAATTTGGAGTAACTCCATTAGCGAAGTTAGACCAATGTAAATCCAGAGGAACTCCATTAGTACAGTGACTCTGGATTTACACTGGTCTGACTGAGAACAGTCATTTTATATTTAGGATATAGATTTGTAATAGTTATTGGCAACACAAACACAGGACCCAGCTCATGAAAACAGAGTTTATGAAGATAGACCATTTTCCCCAGTGATTTTTAATCTAGCTCAGAAAATCAAACTCTTTAAAATACTGCTCACTGGAATTGTTTCATGAAATACATATGGCCTAGATTCACACCTTTAGGCACCTAAATCCCAGAATCAGGCCCCACCAGGAATCACAAAATCCCCGCTCAGCTGCTGCCAAACCTCACAAGTGCCTAAATTCACTCAGCGCCTAAATGTTTGCAGTAAAAATTCCTTAGGTGCCTACGTTTCTGGATGTACATATGAACCCTAGGGTTGCCAACTTTCTAATCGCACAAAACCGTACACCATTGCCCTACCCCAGCTCCAGGGCCCCTCCCCTGCCCCCACTCCTTCTGAGGCCCATCCCCCCACTCACTCCAGACCCCCTTCCTCTGTCGCTCACCTTCCCCACTCTTACTCACTCACACACTTGGCTGGGACATCCTTCCATCAATGTGATCCAATGGTTGAAGCAAGTAAAATACACCAAATATGCTTAGTGGGAGTCAAAACGACAAGAATAGAACCAGAATACCCAAATAGGGAGTACATATTACGGACTACCTGTAAACAATCTGGCTCATAGAATCAAACTGGAGATGGAAAAATCTATTATGTCGCCACCCTATTGCAGTTCTCTATAGCTTTATGCATCTTCTGATGAGTTGTCCAGTTTCACGTGGCCCTATCAACAGGGATTCCCTCACTTCTTTCAAAAGATTTTTAAACAGTCCAATAGAGCTCTCATTTGGAAATTTCTCCTTAAATTAGCCTAAAGTGTCATTTATTTATTTTCATCTCATTAATATCACGTTAGGACCACTCAAACACCTAAGCAATGGTTTATGTTTATCTAGTAAAATGTTCCATTTGTTTTTCCACTGTGGTTTCTATTCAGTTGTAAAATGACACCCCAGTTCTCTGCTCAGTGCAGCTGCCTTTCACTGGTCAGATTATAGCCACAAAAGTGATTTAACTGGCCACTGGAGAATCTTCCCCATGTTGGTCCTTTTATAGTGGCACAGATGGGAAAGCAGCTCCTTTGCCACTTCCTTCTGCCAGTGTGGGATGGCCAAAATGGGGCATGGTGAAGACAGCCCCATGCCCCATTGATCACCAGTGGTCAAATGAGACTCTTGAGTCTGTTGGCAACAGGCACAACTTAGAGCAGCCTCTAATCTGTTTGGAGGTGTTTGGATCTAAGATTTTGATTCTTGATTTAGGTCCATTTCTACTCTTTACTAGTAATTATAAAGAGTATATTAATAGCATAACATTAATTTTATATATAAATATGCTTGCCAAGTTAATAGCAAGTTACACTTAACACTTTCATTTTGTTTCAGAATCTCTGCAAGGGATAAAACTGAAATCTCTAGAGAAGAAAGTAATGTCTGATTCAACTCACAGAAAATTTTCCTTGTTCTGAAACAAGAACTTCAACAAAGTCCCCCATGAAATTTATGCTTGCAATGTACTATGTCACAGGAAAAAAAGGTCTCTTCATATCCATAGCATTTTTTAAAGTAATCATATTTAGTGAACATGACATTCTAGATTGCTTATTCAGGGGACTAAGTCCTCCATTTATCCACAGATCAGGTACAGCAAACAAAAGCAGTGCAAGATTTCTTGTTGCCCCACTAATATAAGCTTGGAGGAACAAGTAGTTGGGGCTTCAAAATCATTTAATTCATGGCATCTGTTCTGACACTCCCAACAAAAAATGGCTTTCGTAAATCATGGTGCTAGCAGATGCCTGTCCACTAGGAACTAAATAGAAACTACCAGTGCTCTTCAACCCTATATAAGATTTGTGCAATGCTTTCCATTCAGCTAAATATTGCCCCCATGGCAGGATGTGCTCATGTAGTTCCAAGATTTTCAATGCTGAGCACAGCACAACTACAAAAAGAAGTTTTGCATCAAGGGGAGTGCCACGTTCTTCCCTTTTTCATTGCTTTAAAATTACCTCAGAATGCACCCTCAAGGCCCTACTGGTAAATTATAGCCATCATGCCTCCAGCCAAAGAGGGATAAACAGCATTTCATTCATAGTAGGTTTATGCCACTTCTTCATTCACCTAAGGGTAGTGCCCAACACCTTCTCTTTTCTTGATAGGTCAAACATGCTTCCCTTGAGTTGCAAAGAGAGACTGGGTTTCTAAGGAATTATGCAGTGTGTGAGTGTGACCTGGAAGGAGAAAGAGAAGGTAACTTAGAAGCAAGTCATCCAGTGTGATCATTTTGCTTGGAAGAGTCAATATTTAAAATTGAATCTTGATCTCTAACTTTCTCTCTGGTGGATATTTGTTCACAACAGACTAACCACTGTTAAGACCATAAGCCAGTTGTTCCCAACTTTTTCAGGCAATTTACCAGACCAATTTACCATTTATTGTTCCAGCAGTTCCCAACACCTTCCTTTGGCTGTGTAACTAACCCATAGACTTTAACTAACCCATAGACTTTAACTAACCCATAGACTTTAAGGGCAGAAGGAATCATCTAGTCTGACATCCTGCACATCGTAGACCACAGACTCTCAACCACCCACTCCCGCAAGAGGCCCATACCTCGGGCTGAGTTACTGAGTCCTCAAATATTAATTTAAAGACTTCAAGTTACAGAGAATCTACCATTTCTCTAGTTCAAACCAGCAAGTGACCCATGCTGCAGACGGAAGCAAAACCCCTTCAGGGTCTCTGCCAACCTGACCTGGGGGGAAATTTCTTCCTGACCCCAAATATATATATAGATCAGTTGACCTTGAGATGTGAGTGAGACCCACCATGCAGACACCTGGGAAAGAATTCTCTGTAGTAACTCAGAGCCTTCCCCATCTTGTGTCCCATCTCCAGCCTTTGAAAATATTTGCAAATGCAAATGGGACATATGCCATTGTAAGCAACCTCATCATCCCATCCTCTCTGTAAATTTATCAAGCTCAGACTTGACCAAGTTAGTTTTTCTGCCCCCACTACCAGGGCCAGCCTTAGGGAAAATGGTACCCTGTACAAACTTGTATTTTGCCCCCCCCATCACTCTTGGCCCCCATGGGCTCCCTTGGCTTCCCCTCCCCCATCAACTCTGGACCTTCCCCATTGTTAATTTGTATTGAAAGAGATGCCAGAGCTCAGCCCCGGCACAAATTAAGCACTGGCAGGGTGTCCTGATATCAGCGGAAGCTGGCTGGGCACCCAGCTGTGAAGGCAATGCCACTGCCAGCAGCAGCGCAAAAGTAAGGATGGCATGGTATATGGTGTATTGCTACCCTTACTTCTGCGCTGCTGCTGTGGCATGTGGTGCCTGGTGCTTGGCATGTGGCTCAAGGTGGGCTTCACACTGTCACATGGGGGCTGCACCTTGCCAGAGCCCATGGCCCTCCTCCAGCCCTCTGGCCACTCCTGGCTCACTGGGGCGCTATTTCAGATTTTGTGGGCCTGGGAGGAAACTTTAACCATGAGTCCAGGGCCTACTTATGCACGTGAAAACTCTAAGGTTTTTGCAGATACTAACTTAGGAATTAGCTGACAGGAGCTCTGTATCTAATTTTTATATAAAGAAAGAAAAAAATATACACAAACTCCAATTAAAGCCACATTTAAAGTTTGTATGTAAATTTAGAACAATCAGGAGATAATACAGCAAGATATTCCCAATCCCAAGACTTGAGGTATCAGTTCTGGAGCTTTAACACAGATAACAAATACATGCTTGATACACTATCTTTGTACACTATCTTTAGTAGAGATAAATAAAATCGTTTTCTCTAACAGTCACACACTATATTACTGCCATTATCTACTCTATTTTAGTCAAATGTTTTTCACTCCACTAAAAACATAATTTTAATATATGTGATTCAGGGTTTTCCTTTCTTTTATTAAGAAAGGGAATTTATTTTTCTAATTATTTTGGCACTTATATTTACAGATCACAATCGTGTATGTGACTCATTAACATTTGACTCCATCATTGCTATTGGTATCATAGTTGGAACTGCATTTATTTTCATGCAAATGTTAAGCTATTTTACAGCTATAACTAAAAATACAATTTGAAAATAAGCAACCTTCATCTGGCCAGTGTCTAAAGTTGTGTGTTTATCTAATGTTTTTTTAAACTAGCACTGCTAAGGTTAGTACAAGCAAAATTTACATTCTAGAAGGATACTATTATTTGGTTGTACCACTTTGAATAATGAATGACAAAACACAATAGGATAATAAAAGTAATAATGATAATTACTCCAGCCAGGGCAGATTAGGCATTTTAGAACTCACTACTCAAAGATTAAATTTAAGCATAAAAGAGAAATAAAATTATGAAATACACAGACCAGCCAAAAAATTAAAATAACACCACTTTGAAAGAATAAAGTTAGAGAATATATGCATACTGCAGGAAATACCAAGAAGTAACAACAACATAAGTACGTGCTGAAGGGTGAGAAAGAGAGATTGTGTGTGTGTGTGCTGCCCCTTTAAGTAGATCAGCACTCACCAGTCTGAAAGTTGCTTGTTCAGACACAGCCTCCCCCGCCAGCAACTCCGTCCCACTTTGGAGCCCTGTTGTCCCCCCTACCCTTTCTCTGCGGAGATGGGGCATGTGGGTGGGGGGAGGGGACACCCTGACATCAACACCCCCCTCACCCTCTGTTCTGTACAACAAACAAAGCTCCCAGGAGCAGCTGGCCAGGGGCGGCTGCAAGGCAGGGGGCAGGAATGGGGAGAGGGGCACCCCTGCTCCAAAGGCACCCTGTTTATAATGGTGTCCCCGGCTTTTCCCAGTTTGCCCATGCCTAGGGCCAGCCCTGTCCACTACTCCCCTTGGAAGGCTGTTCCAGAATGTCACTCTTCTGATGGTTAAAAGAACAGGAGTACTTGTGGCACCTTAGAGACTAACAAATTTATTTGAGCATAAGCTTTTGTGGGCTAGAGCCCACTTCATTGGATGCATAGAATGGAACATATAGTAAAAATATATATATAAGCTGGAAGTTGCCATACAAACATCTGATGAAGTGAGCTGTAGCCCACGAAAGCTTATGCTGTAATAAATTTGTTAGTCTCAAAGGTGCCACAAGTCCTCCTGTTCTTTTTGCGGATACAGACTAAGACGGCTGCTACTCTGAAACATGGGGAAATAGTTTTACTTTGTGTAATGACGCATCCACTCCCAGTCTTTATTCAAGCCTAATTTAATGGTGTCCAGTTAGAAACCTTCACCTAATTTCAAGCCTAAACTTGTCAATGGCCAGTTCATATCCATTTGTTTTTGTCCCTTAACTTAAATAACTCCTCTCCCTCCCTGGTGTTTATCCCTCTGTGTATATAGAGAAAGCAATCATATCTCCCCGCAACCTAACCCTCACTGGATTTTAACCTGCTTCAGATCCCACCACATTCAGTATCTATATTAATGCATCATTGGTTCAGGGCACAGCACTACTACAACTACTGTGGGCCTGATTCTATTACACTAATAGTATCTTACTCCACAGATACTTCCACTGGGGGTCAATGGGACTACCTGAAGAGTAAGGTGCTCATCAACCTGAGTAAAAGTATCAGAAACTGACTCTGTTTTGTCAGGGAATCTTTAGTATTTACATTAATAAGTTCAAACATTTCAGGGACAACATGTTGTTATAACAGTGCTGCATAGCTGTACATTTTATACAATTAAACTTTGCCACATTTCACCATAGCCTAAGAATCCAGTTTACATGAATAAAGCTGTAACTAAACCACACATGATTATTAGGCTTAATATCAATTGTCCCTCATTAATGTTGCAGAGAAGTGATTAGCATTTTGAGGCAAACAAGGTGTAGTTAGTTAGTGGGACACGACCCTGCTGTCATTAAATTATATCTATGATTAATGATCTTCCGTAGCACAGAGCTTAAAGTTTGAGTAATAATGAATAGATTATAAAGTGGGGGGAGGGGGGAATGAACCCTGAGGGTAAAATCACAGTGGCTGCTGCTCAAAGTTTATTTCAGATTACAACACACACTCTCTAAAGCTGTACTTGGGATTCAAGGACTTTACAAGTTAAAGTAGAGTGAGTGTGCAAATGTAATCCTTTAACGTACTTCCTTAAAGTTTGGGGACCAGAAGTGAAGTCAGTGGAGACAGTTTGTCTAGTCATTAGAGCTCAGGGTTCTATTCTTGAGTCTGTCACTGAGCCTGCGATATGAACTTGAGTAAATCATTTAATCTCTCTCTGCCTCATTTCTTTATCTGTAAAATGAGGACAATAATACCCAGTGTACCTCACAACTCAGAAAATCTTAATTACTTAATGTTTGTAAAGCACATTACAATCCAGGGGTAATATGTACTACAGAAATGCAAAGTATTATTAATAAACCAGATCCTGAAGTTCTTACTCAGGCAAATTCTCAGAAGTTAGAAGACATTTGCCTGAGTAAAAATTGAGCAAGGACCCTATGGCCTCATATTGCAATGTATGAAAGTAATCCTAAAACAGAAAGGCTTTCTGTAAGAGTTTGATTTGTCTGATGCCACAGCCCACCTCCAGATTGGTTGTGATTCCTGATCAGTTGCAGATATAAATTTGACAATTTGCAATCTGTGCAGGCTGCTCTTTTTTGACTCAGACAGGATTTCTGGGAATCAGGTGGAAAAGTTGGCAAGGTGCTGGCACAGCACCCAAGACAAAAGGCATGTGGAATCATGACCACTTGTGATAAATGGGGTAAATTATATAAATTACCTAAAGATATGGAGAGTTCTTTCATTTTTACAAAGATCTGTACAACTCAGACACAACCTCCTCCATAGATGCTTTGGATCAATTTTTCAAAAATATTACATTACTGCAGCCCAGTGTGACCACCTTGATGCTCCCCTTATGGGAGGATGAGTTTACTGAGGTGTTTAAGAATATGAAAGTGGGGAAAGCCTCTGGACCAAATGGCTTCCCTGCTGAGTTTTATAAATACTTCTTTGGCCTCCTGTCTGACAGTATGCTTAAACTGTTTAATAAGTCACACTCTTCCCCCGGTGCTGAGAGAAACCTTAATATTCCAAAGGCAGGAAGGGACATCACACTATTTTCCAAACATAGGCCAGTTTCAGTTCACAGTGATGTCAAAATATTAGCAAAAGTTCTAGTAATAAGACTGGGGAAGTTTGGACTCTGTCACAAACCCAAATCAAGTCTGTTAGAGGTAATGACTCTGATGACCTTTGACAATTTGATACTATGACAGTGAAATATGATGACCACAAATTACAAGCCATGTTAGACTTAGACACAGAAAGGCTTTTGATAGGGTGGGCTGGAGATATGTTTCATACCCTACAAAAATTCGTATTTGGACCTATGTTTAGTTCCTGAATCCAACAGTTATATTCTTGCCCAACTTCTTGTCTCATGACCTACATTGTTGCCTCAGATCTCTTCAGTCTCTTCAGGAGTACAAGGGAAGGGTGCCCACTGTTTCCATTACTTTTTAATTGGCTCTTCAGTCAGTCCCATGAAGCAGAAGTTGATGTTACATGCAGACAATATCCTTTAATATATATCCAAGACACAAACCAAATTCCAGCCCTCTTATCACTGGTTCAAGAATTTAGATCAATATCTGGGTACAAAATAAATTGGGGGGAATGGAACTATTAGAACTCTCCCAGCTGTCATATGGTGGAGCTTTCTCTCAATAGACTTTCCACAGCCTCAAGAATAATTAAAGAATTGGAAAACATGCCTTACAGTGGTAGACTCTAGGAGCTCAATCTATTTAGCTTAACAATGAGACGATTAAGGGGTGACTTGATCAGTCTGTAAGTACCTACATGGGGAACAAATATTTGATAATAGGCTCTTCAATCCAGCTAACAATGGTATAACAAAATCCAATGGCTGGAAGTTGAAGCTAGACAAATTCAGACTGGAAATAAGGCATAAATGTTTAACAGTGAAGGTAACCAACCACTAGGAAAATTTACCAACAGTTGTAGATTCTCCCTCACTGGCAATTTTAAAATCAAGACTGAAAGTTATAATTTGTGTTTGAACTAGAGCATTTCAGGGAAGTTCTATGGCCTGTGTAATGCAGGTCAGACTAGATGACCAAAGTGATCTCTTCTGGCCTTAGAATCTATGAACAGACAAAGCAATGCAACTATGTATTTCAATATAAAAGTACCAATGAATCTTAAACAAGTGATTTAGATCTTGTGCTTTCTCAAGTAGTCGGTGTAGATACAAATAGTGTTTCTCTCCCTTACCCTCTGTGGAAGGGTTAACAGAATAAAAAAGAATATTTTGCCTTGGCCCTTCCCTTTCTTGATGGGTTAACCTGTATAAATTTCTCCATCTTACTTCAGAAAATTTAATAGCATTATTAGAACCTTCCTGTGGGGCCCTGATTAATGCCCAAGACTATCATTTAAAGAAACTCCAGATTGCTTAGGCAACTATTACTATTGCAGTCTTACCGTGTCACAGATGTCAAACTGGTTCCAGCATATTAATAGCTGTATACCCACATAAGTGGATACTGAATGCTCATTCACCCATGGGTCTCCTTGGCTCTTCTCATCCAATGGAAAAAACAAGGCATCTATTTTGGTGGCTGCACAAAGGATCTGGACTATCCTAGCTGAGAGGTACCAACTTCACCATTATGATTGTGCAAAGGCACCTATTTGGGGCAACCCAGATCTGCAAGCTGGGAACAAAACTATAATTTGGAAGAACTGGCTGATCAGTGACATTGGGAAATGTATGCAATTAGTCAGTGATGAAGGCTTTTTCCTTTTTTCTTACGCTAAAGCAATATTATGATCTGACACCCTCAGCAGGGCAGCAGTACTTACACAACTAAGGTACTTGCCAACATATCTATTTGGCCTGGACACCCTGGGACTGCCAGATGTCCCAGAACTACTGGAAACTTTAGAAATGCTTCATAAACTCCCCAGGCCAATGTCTACTTTGTTAATGGAGAGGAACTCAGTTACTCTGGCATTCCTTGTGAAAGTGTGGGAAGGAAACTTATTACATCCCTTGAAAGAATCCCCATAGCACAGTGTAGGGGGGAGGTTACCCGTTCCTGCCTGGTGGGGCTTAAAAGCCAGCCCTGGGAGAGAGCCAGGGCTGAGGGAAAGAAAAGCTAGGCTGTTTGGGGAAATGGCCGCAGCTGGGCCTATAAAGGGGCTGCTAGGCTGAAGCTTAACCAGAGTCTCTCTCTGTGTTCATAGAGGGAAGGGCCTGGCTGCAGGGACCTGAGGGAATGCCTAGATTGGGGCAGGGCTGAGGGGGAAAGGCCAGGGGAGCTCCGGCCTGGAAACCCCCAGGCTACGAGGCCTAGATTAGGGCCTATTAGGTACTGGAATTGCAAGGGGGCAGCCCACGGGTAGACAGAGGCAGCAGATCCAAACCCCTTCGCCTGTGATGAGTCTCTGATACACTGCAGTCTGCCCAGGGAGCGGGGCTAAGTGAGGACTGGCAGTAGCCAAGACTGAGGTGAAGTGGGGATAGTGGGTGGGGGGGTTCCCCTGGGGAGACCCTGAGACTGAGGGGTTGCTGCCAGAGGGGCAGCACCCCAGACAAAAGGGCACTGGGTCCGGGAGGGACACGGGGGCCAGTAATAGGCGGATCACTAGACGGCAGAGGGGGCTCCGGAGGCTGGTGAGCTAATTCTCAAGGACAACCAGCAGGAGGCGCCGCCAGGTGAGTCTGGCTCTATTACACACAGCATATTATGTAATGTTAAAATGCCTCTGTGAATCTCAGGCTCTGCTTAATACAACAAAAGACTGTATTCAAAACTATATGGGATATTGCAAGATAAAAGCCTTATCCTATGGTGTTTGTTGGCACTGTAATAAAGAAAAGTGAATCCTCACACACACACTCTGGGCTCATCCAGAAGTCAGACAGCTGTGGAGAGAGGCGGACATGAGAGTTAAAATGGATCTTGACATCAGCAACCGGACCTCAGGTGGCAATTACATCCAAAAATACTTACCTGCTCAGCTGGGTTTAACTCCACCACAGACTTTGATCACTGGAACCTGAAGAATCACCAAGTACATGATTTTACAAAATGGAAGAGTAGGCTTATGCTCAGAACACAGCAGTGGTGATCAGACCTGTCTGATTTAGCAGCCAAAGAAAGACTAGCTTACTACCAAAGAGATGAGTTATAGGATTTTGAAAGTATTTGGACCCCATCAAAGTTTCCTGTCTGGAATGCTAGATCTCCATTTCACCTAATTCCCCCCACACCTTTTCCTTCACCTCTGGTCCCCTCCTTCCCTTTTCTCCCTATTTATGTATGTCTTCTGGTTTTACTGTAACCCCCACCCTAATGTTATGGCTATGTAGTATTGTATTGTTTTGAATTAGTGCAGGTTTCATGAGCTGTAAAATTGCCTAATTCTATTGGCGACCCCATGATGTATATGGTATACATACAAGCTGCAAGTCATTTTCTTTTATGTACTTTTCATCTGTTTCTTTACAAAAATCAATAAAAAAATTAATCTCAAAAACAAAACCAGAAAGTCTTACTGCAGAGGTGCACAGTGTGGTGTTGTGTTTGTAAGCTGCTGGACTCCCCCAGAAGAGTCAACATTCTAGTGTGATAGGGAGTTCTTTCATTGTTTTATGTAATGAACTATCGTGAGCTTGTCACCTACTAATAACTTCTGCTAAGGTGTATTAGCTCAATATAATTATTAAATAACTTTACCTTCACCACAAAGTTGTCACCCCAGATAAATAAGTAGACTCTTCCCCGTGCCTGTCAGAGCTGGAATAGGATCTGCAGCTTTGGGGGGACTCAGAGACTCTGGTTACTGAATCTTAAAAACCATACAGCCAGAGGCCATGCCCTTACCCTTCCCTTCATCATGCCCTCACCCCCCATGACCCTGAACTACACAGAATATTGGTGTAGGTGATACAGACTTCACTTTGGTGCCTACTTTAGAGTCACCTGCCCTCTCCCACCCCCACTGAGAACAAGGGTCGTTCCACTGCATTAGAGACTTCTGTAGTCCCTGAAGAGATTTCATCCTATGATAATGGTTTTTTAATGCAGCAATTCTAGTTAGTCAATCGGGGCAGTTGAAACATCTCAAACTAACCTTCATTAATGTCATTTAGCCATTATGGAGTGATTCCTTCTCCGTCACATACAGATCTGCTTTACCTGGAAGGGGTGATAGGCAGAGATGATGGCAGCCAGAAGAGTTCTACTAGGTGTGAGCAGACAGGGGTGATAGGGACACTGCAGAACAGGTACTGTCAGATTTCAGTTAATGATTAGGGAAAGCTATGTTCCAGTAATGTGTTTCCTTTATTCCTAAGAGATATTGCTATAAAACCCTCTTGCTTAATTAATGTAATAGTTATCCTATGAGCAAGGTGAACATTTGTCATGTGAATATCCATAGATAGGAAATACTATTGTTTTCTGATTCAATCAATGTGATCTACATTGATCCCGGGCTATAACTGGCCTTTGAAGTGACAGAACGGGGCAGACTTTCATTAATGTGCCCCTTTTTGCATGCACACATAAATGAGGGGCTTTTTTGCAGTTGTGCAATTTGTGCAGGCTGTGCCCTTATTTATCTCATGATGGCCTTGCAAGAGCAATGCATGCCCTTGTGACCACAAGCATGGTTATTGTAATTCCCTCTTAGCAGAGCCTACAGCAGGGCATCTCTGTCTCTTGCAGCTTATTCAGAATTCAGCAGCATGTCTGCTCATTAACGGTTGGAGCAACTGTGATCATGTTACACCTCTCCTGTGCCCTTTACAGTGCCTGCTTTTAAAGTGCCAAATAGACTTTGAGATGGCACTGCAGCAGTGGTGTAGTGGTAAGAAAAGAAGTGGATACACTAATGTAAACTCAATTCCATATTCCCAAAATGAGAAATGTATAAATTCCCTTTACCCTCAACTACACTTTTCATTGCTGGACTCTTAAACCCCTCAAGGGAAGAAGGATGGCCTTGCGGTTAAAGCACTGGACTGGGACACAGAACATCTGAATTCAATTCGTGGCTCTACCGCAAACCTCCAGTGTGAATTTGGCTAAATCACTTAATTTCTCTGTGTCTCAGTTCCCCTCTATAGAATGGATATAAAAATACTTCCCTGCCTTACAGGGCATTGTGAGGATAAATACCTAGGTACTATGCTGATCAGGGCTATAGGAGCACCTAGACAGACTGACAGACAGAAGGAAGCCAGGCAGGCCTGACTCCTCCTCCTTCACTCTTGTTCTATCTGTGCGTTTACCTCCTCCTGTGGTCCTCCCTCTCATCTTCCTCCCTGAGATGTCTCTTTGCCCCTCCCCTAGTGCATCCTCTCTTTCCTTATCCTCTCCTGCATGTGAGAAGTTGAAGCTGCTCCGTTGTTTTAGAGCTAGGGAGTGAGGCTGTGGGCAGCTGCCTTCTTCTCTTATCCTTCCTGACACCTCACCCTGCTTGACAGACAGACCAGGAGGATGAGCTGACAGAGCAAGGGTTATAGTCATGCAGCTGAGGAGCAGGAGAAGATGAATCTTTTACAGCCAACAGCAATTGCAAAAACTGTACCTAGAGGCCAGGTGAAGGAATTACAGGTAAAACATTGCTCAGTCCCATATGCTTGGGATATGTCCTTGTTGCTCTCATGACCCTTTGAGAACTCTCTCAATTCTTCTCTCTCTGGTTGATCCCAGGCATATTATCTTCTGTCTACCTTCCCTTCCCATTCCCCTGTTTCGTCTGTGACCTCTTTATTTTTTTGTTTTTTATTGTATTAGGAGTGGTTTAACTATGTTTCCATTGTATTTCAGTAACATTTGTATTATTCTGTGCAGTTCTCCACAGATGCTGGTGGTACAGCTTTATAAATAAACATTATTATCGTTTATGGATACAAGCACAACTATCCAATTTGCATATGCAAAAGTGATCTTTGACCTGCAAACAGGGGGGCCATGAAAAATGTGTCTACTGGAGAGTGCATAAAGACCCATTTGACTAGGTCTTTAAAGCCTAAACTATGCTTCTACAGACAATGGAAGAGGGAGCTTTATAACTTAGAGGATAAAGTTAGAGAGCTTTATAACTTAGAGGATATGGAGAGAATACGCAAGGATCTAGCCAAACGGAATGGATCTGGGAAGGCTTGTGACAAGTATAAAGAGATTTAGAAAAATGATTAATTTTGCTGCCAAATTTTATTCTTATTTGGAGTGTGGTGGGGGGGCGGTTGTTTAATTTGGTATGTTTATTTATGGTATCATTCACTAAAATGCATCATCACCTTAGCAGCTGTCACACCACATGGTATATCATGTGTGCTTTTTAATAGAAAATGTTGTGCTACTCACAGAAGTCCAGAGCCAATATGCCATAGGAAGTTGTATGTGTGTTAAAATATTAGCAGTGAATGAAGATTATAAGCAGCAAAATATTGTGGTTTTTTACTAATAATTTTAACAGCTTCTCATTCTCCCCTAACTTTTCTCCTTTACATTTTTATTAAAAATGTGTTAAAAGAGTAGGGGAATATTAACTGAAGCTATGACAACAAAGCAACGTAGAACCTCTGATTTTTTATTTAGTCTATTTGTGGTAAAACCAGACACTTTTTACAAGATTCAAGGATTTCAGACACTTAGCAATATGATCAGGAAGCAACGTTTATCAAACGTATATGAATGTTCAATAAATTCTTCACCAATAAACTTACAACAAGGAAACAAGCCATACAACACTATTTCCCTCACCCCCTCTTTTTAGGTTGCAACTGAGTTCAAAGAGCATCAGGGCTTAGAGCTCAAAAATATTGCACAGCTCCTGTGTGCAGAGCCAATTGCAATAGATGCTAAATAGGTTTTATTAGTTATATTGTAATATGGTACTGAATACAGGAAAAGAGCACGTTATTTTTGTTAAGTATTTTGTAATGAAATGCAGCGAGATGGAAAGATCCTGCACAGATTTGAAGAGAAACAGGTTTGAATTCATGGGTGCTAACATATTTTATTATATCCTAGGGAACATGCATTTTTGTCCATGTGTAAAAATGCAGCAAGAAAAAGTGTACAGAAGCAGTGGGAAGGATGTCAGCAAGAACAGCGAAAACAGTAATTTATAAGGTTGAGTTGAGGCCAGAATCTTGGAGTCCATCTACTTGATCTTATCATTTATCACACAGCATGACAAAAAATACCAGCGTGAACGAAAAAGCCCTCCTGAGAAGGCCGACAAGTGACTGAATTGTAATGTATTATTCCTCATGCAGTGCACCTGTGCAATTCCCCACCCCTTCAAAAGTCTCCCAGTTCTGGTAGTGAGCACTGCTGGTCGTGTTTAAAGTGCAGACAGAAGGGACCACAAGAGATTAAAAATCACCAAGGTTCCACTTGCAGAGTTACCTCTGAATCCTTCCATTGTGTGGAAACAGGGTTTGCTCTCCCAAACACTCTGGATCTTTGAGATTTATTTGCCTCTTTATCCACTACAGCTTTCCACGGACTCCACAAATACTACCCCATGCAACTGCACAGACAGGGCTTCCCCAGCAGGTGGTGTTCTCCTGAGCCTCCCCCTTAGCTTCTGAGTCCATGCCCCATGAGGAAGCACTTACAGACAGATGTAAGCCATAATGGCTGAAAACAGACACTATGACCCTGTCATAAATATAAAGGGAAGGGCAAACACCTTTAAATCCCTCCTGGCCAGAAGAAAATCCCTTTCACCTGTAAAGGGTTAAGAAGCTAGGATAACCTCGCTGGCAGCTGACCAAAATGACCAATGAGGAGACAAGATACTTTCATGGGGGGGAAGAAACAAAGGTTCTCTCGGTCTGTGTGTTGCTTTTGCAGGGACCGGAGCAGGAATGCGGGTCAGAACTCCTGTAAAGGGCTAATAAGCAATCTAGTTAGATATACATTAGATTCTGTTTTGTTTAAATGGCTGATAAAAATAAGTTGTGCTGAATGGAATGTATATTCCTGTTTGTGTGTCTTTTTGTAACTTAAGGTTTTGCCTAGAGCGATTTTCTATGTTTTGAATCGGATTACCCTGCAAGGTATTTACCATCCTGATTTTACAGAGGTGATTCCTTTACTTTTTCTTTCATTAAGATTCTTCTTTTAAGAACCTGATTGCTTTTTCATTGTTCTTAAGATCCAAGGGTTTGGGTCTCTGTTCACCTATGCAGATTGGTGAGGATTTTTATCAAGCCTTCCCCAGGAAAGGGGGTGTAGGGTTTGGGAGGATTTTGGGGGGGAAGACATTTCCAAGCAGGCTCTTTCCCTGTTATATATTTGTTAGACGCTTGGTGGTGGCAGCAATAAAGTCCAGGGGCAAAAAAGGTAAAATAGTTTATACCTTGGGGAAGTTTTAACCTAAGCTGGTAAAAATAAGCTTAGGGGGTTTTTCATGCAGGTCCCCACATCTATACCCTAGAGTTCAGAGTGGGGAAGAAACCTTGACAGACCCAGATTCCCAAAAGGAATTTAGAGACCTAACTCCCATTGATTTCCATGGGAGTTAGAAGCCTAAATACCTTTAAAGATCTGGGCTAGTGCCTCAAGGGACATTGCAGGGAAAGGCATTCACCAGCAACCCTTGCTACCGCTCTGGCAAAGCTTTTGGTTGAACTCCCTTTGACAGAACCTCAGCTGCTGTAACTTGGAGGTGTTTCATGGACTGCGAGAAATGGATCTGAGCCACGTTAGGACTCTTTTGTTCATTTCTGCTGCTTCTTGAAAACAAGATTTGTGGGCAGTGTAGCCTTCTGGACTGGGGCTCAGCAGACCTGGCTTCTACTCCCATTTCTGCCACTGGCCTGCTTGATGATCTTAGGTAAGTCCTTCCTTCACCTTTCAGTGCCTCAATTTCCCCATCTGTAAAATGGGATTATTATACTGACCTGATTTGTAAAGCACTTTCAGTTCTACTGATGAAAAACTATATAGGAGTTAGATATTAATTATTATTATTGTAGCAGATGCTGGAGAGAGTATGGATGTATTTCCCTCTTCTGCAGGCAGGTCCTCCACAAGAGTGGCAAGTGCTGGCCTGAAGCCTGACAGAAGGACATAGGGCATGGCAGCTAACTCAGGATGCTAGGTTAGAGATTGCATTTTCCATCTTCTCAATTCACTTGCTTAGAAACAGTAGGTTTGACATTGAATGGTAGTTTGTTGAACTATTGCATGTCTTGAGGTGGGTGGCAGATTCCCTGGAAGGAAGTGTAAGTAATGTTAGTGGAAGTGCCAGGGGTTCTCGGCTCTTATTATCCAGGAAGAGTAGAGGTCACAATCACAGGCAATGAACCTGATTGCCATCAATTGCTCAATGGCTGTGTGTGACTGGGCCAAATTCTTAGAAGGAGGTTGCTGGATATCATGGCTGCAGTGCACAAAATTGAAACAAATTTCTCACCAAATAAACCGTTGCTTTCTACAGACTGACTCATTCTGAGCTACTTCAGGCAAGTCACTTCCGTGCCCTTCAGGTACAGCAAACTTCTTGCAAATCCTACCACAAGGCTGCTTTTTCCCTGTAGGAGCTTCTCTAAACAACAATTCATCTTTCACAAAATTTCTGCCCTCACCCTCTTCAGCTGGAGCTTGCTCTAATGAAATATTTTCCTGAGCAGCAACAGACTCTTTTTGTGTTTCAGTTAAGTCCAGAACCACCTCTGGGACAACAGACAAATCCTCAACCAACATTAGCTGAGAGGCCCTTTCTTTCTGCTCACACTTTTCCCAACCATCAACTGCCTGGAGATAATTTCTCCCTCAGCAGGCAAGCTGTTATTCTCCATAAACAACAGGTCAGAAACACACTCTTTCTTACCACAGCATACATGGCTGATTACAGAGCAATGCTTGGAGATTAGGATAGCTTTCTTACCAGGCAAGTCATCAGCCTAAAAAAGACACAGGCTTTGGAAATATATCCTTCCTTGTCACAGTTCTCTGTGCCGGTAAAACAGATGAATCACCTTCATGCTTTCCCTGTGATCTGGTTATGATATCAACCTGATTAAACATAGTCACCATATCATAACCAATTAATATGCCAGAAGGCAATAACTTCTTTACCCCCAACTGTCATAACACCATCAAATTTTTCCAATTAAGGTGGATTTTATCCAAAGGCACATTCACAAAATACTCGGAGAAGGCTACAATATTCACACTATTGTCTGGCAAATAGTCTTCCTGTCTGACAATACTTGCTTTAACTAGAGTGATGTCAGAAGTGGTGTCATGCCATGCAAAATAGTTTCACCATGAGCTTTGCACTCCCATACTTAGCATCATTACAAGTCATGGGGCTCCTGAGATTACAGCAACAGCATTTTCACACAAGCTGGCAACAGTAATTTCCACAGCCCTCAAAACCAAATCAGGCTCTCTATCACAGATTGCCCCTTTAATATCTTCAGGAGCTATTTTTAGCAATTGCTCCAGAGTAATTAAGTCTAGAAGTTTATCAACCTTCCCATAAGCTTTTGCTCATATAACTCACTTTTTGACAATAACCCATCAATTTATGAGCACATCCCACATAAGTAAAATCATTAGACCTTTCGGGATTTCTAAATTTCAATCTATAAGATTCAGGAGTGATCTTGAAATGGTTCAATACAGCATCTTTAAACATCACATAATCCAAAGCCTCCTCATCCCCCAATTAAATACCTCTCTAGCTTTTCTGGTCAATCTGGTTAGTAGGACAGGCATTCACTGGTCATCTGGAACCCGGGGAAGATTACACAGATGTTCAGACAGATATTCTTCCACAGACGTTCTTGTCAACTGCTGGAAATGGCCCACCTTGATTATCACTACAAAAGGTTCTTCCTGCCCCCCCCCCTCACGCCCCGCTCTCCTGCTGGTAATAGCTCACCTTAAGTGATCACTCTGGTTACAGACTGTATGGTAACACCCATTGTTTCATGTTCTCTATGTATATAAATCTCCCCACTGTATTTTCCACTGAATGCATCCGATGAAGTGAGCTGTAGCTCACAAAAGCTTATGCTCGAATAAATTTGTTAGTCTCTAAGGTGCCACAAGTCCTCCTTTTCTTTTTGCGGATACAGACTAACACGGCTGCTACTCTGAAACCTTCCACATCTTCAGTATCTTTATAAATGAGACATGTTCTCTCCCCAGTTTTTACTATTGGGGAAAGGAGATGGAGTTTCAGACTGTGGCAGATTCTTTTGCTCTTTCAGGACTTGGAGCTGAAGTCTGGCAGCTTTTTCTTCAGCTGTGGCAACTAGTCTGTCTGTCTCTGGTGGGCTCCCTTCTCAGCCTGCAGCTGTTCCATTTGCCTCTTGTGAGCCTCCTTTTTGAGTTCGGCCTCAGCTAGGAATCTCTGGTACGCTCTCTCTTCTGCCTCCTCAGCCTCCTTTTTCGCCCTCATTCAGAGTTCTGCCCATTTTTCTTCATGCTCAAGACGCTGTCTTGTCTTTCAGTGTTTGCATTCTGATTGCTCTGCTGTAGCTGCATCTGGGGCAGATGAAGGGAGAGACCCTGCTTTCTGGTAACTGTCCTTGAGCAACTCTCTCATTTTCTGATCTGAAATGTCCCCTTTAAGGGCTATTTTTCTTTCTTTACATAATTGTTAAATCTTCTTTGTGGCACAATCCACATATGATTGTGATTCACCCACTCTTTAACCACCAAACGCTCAATATTAAATTTCAGATTTAATTAGCATGGGGTTCAACTCCAAAACCCAGTTGACTTATGGTAATATGTATCCTACAGACTACACCAAATGTGATTAGGTGCCTGGGATGGGCCACACTGAAAATGCCACACTCAGGGAAGACTGAAAGAAACAGAGCAGACAATCCCCCAAAACTGGTGATTTATTCTATAATTAGAGTCACCAAACCAGTAACAAAAGAGCTTCTGCAGTGCCACACTGGTTAACCAGAAGCCAAACACGGTCCCCTTTATGCATTCTAGCCCTTGGCTCCCATCCAGGCAACCCAATTTAATATAGTGAGCGGTTATTGAAAACCCATTTCGCCATATGTGAAATTCTTTCTAATCCAAAAGGATCAGACACTTACCCCCAGGTCAATAGGTATCTCAGATCTTATCCAAATATCACACCATCAGCCAATCCTTAGTAAAGATTTATTAATAAAATAAAATGAGTTATAAATGGTTAATAGATCATATACATACAAATGATTGCAAAGTTCTTATATCAGGTTTATAGCAATGATGGAATAGACTGCTGGCTTGTAAAGTCTTTCAGGTAACTTCCAAAAGATCGGGAGATCCTCAGTCCAAAATTCAAGATGCTCTTTTTAGTTGTAAATCCACAGTCCAGAGAATTAGAGGAGGAAAGAGGCACCCTGGAGATGTCTTGGGTGTCTTTTTTTATATCCTCTGCCATGTGCATGGAAATTTACTGTCCCAAATAAAGCCCATGGTCCCGATACATGGAAAGTTACTGGCCCAAGTTGGAGTCCAGAGTCACATAATCATATCACATACCCCAATGTGGTTTTCTGAATCTCAGGGGGTGACCATTGGCTCTTCACTATCTGAGGCATCCACTGGACGAGCTATCTGGATGGGATGAGTTTCTTCAATGGCCAATGTGAAAATGGAGCATTCTTGCTATGCCACTAACACGTAGCTGTCTAGCCCTAATGTAAATTCTATCAGGGAGGAGGGGAGTGACTCAGGAATACAACACATGTTTAAGATACAAGTACATAACCAATATTCATAACTTCAGATATAAATATGATACATGCACATAAACAAGACAATTATACTTAGCAAATCTTAACTTTTCCATTAATACCTTACATGGCATACTTTGTACAAGATTTGCTGTTATTGTATAACAGTGGTAGCAACAATTATACAAATGCTCATCTTTAATGATACAGCATCACACACACACACACACACATACATACTACTATCATTCTAATTCAGTCAAACTACTCTAGACAACTTGATTGGCAGCACCATTTTTGTTTTAAAGGCAAATATCCTTGTGACAAGTTCAGATTTAATGTACATTCAGGAATCATCTGTCAAATATTTTCTAGACTTATATAGGAATGACATTGGTGAGGAGAGGGAATTAGCACTGTTTTAGAGCTGCAAATATCTCCAAATTTTACAGGGTGTTCCTTTGACAGAAACCCTGATACACATGATGAGAGACAAAGCAGGATCAAAGTGACAGGCTATTGTAAACGAACGGTCAGGAAATGTCTATGGAAGCAGCATTTTCCACCATAATATTCAGTTAGTGGTTGAAAAGGTTAACATCTTTCTAAACAGTCTAGTTAACTATCCACAAGAGAGGACCTTCCCCTGTCCATGGCAAATAGATATAAGCAAATTAATTATTGGTGGTTCACAGTTACTGATGCTAAAAAAGAGTCAATGTCAGAATGTTTAGGATGGTAAATTTCCATGGATACAGAGGCCATATTTTGAACTTTCAGTTTTTACATGATTTGGAAGAGACTCTGGTCTCCTATGCACACACACTTCATCTATGCCACAGGATCCACTTCTTTGTTCCTGACCTTTTGGAACCAAATTCTGTGTGTGCAGGGGGTAACAGGTAACTCCTGTCAAGTGACACCTCCAAGGTCAAAATAGAGTGTCTACACGGGTGAATCACAGTTTAAGACCAGAATGGACTATCAGATCATCTAGTCTGTCACAGGCCACCATCCTCATCTAGCCACCTGCATATTAAACCCAATAACCAAAAATAAACCAAAGTATTAGAGAAGAGGAAAAGGAAGAAGGCAAGAATGTTAGGAATAATCTACCTTTCAGTTACCATTGTCATTGAGATAGCATTACCTGCTGCTTTGAATGTCAGAATGAGAGACTGTATGGTAGCAAACTCTCCTTTCTCTTAGCTTTTGACCTCTTGCAGTTTATTTATCAGTGTGGTGCTGTTCTACACCATTGACATTCTTTCTGAGATGGATTTGAAAACTTTTTTCTATTAAAAAAGTAGGAATTTTTAATTTGAAAATAAAATGAAAAAGTTTTAATCTACAGCCATGCCAAAAAAAGTAAACAAAAAAGAACAATTTTTTAATTAAGTTCAGAGGGTAGCAGCTTGGTTTATTGGTATATATTTTCATTTTATTTCTCATTCATATCTCTAGCTCCCAGCTGCAGAGTGGCTTGTAGCTAGTACAGTATTGCATTGATTTACAATTCCTTTTCTGACTTTTAAAAGAGTATTAAAGTTCACAATATTATTCATTTAAACAGGAAGAAAAACTCTTAAGGCCTGTTCCTACTGCCATTGAAGTCCATGATAAATTTGCTACTGACTTCAATGGGATTAAAACAGTTACATAATGTATAGTTAAGTATATTATTAGAGTACTTTATAACATGATTTACATTTTAAATAGCTATTTTACTTACAGTGAGGGGACTGAAACAATCCGCTCTAAGACCCCTGCCCCTTGATATTATATGCCCAGTGATAGAAGACCATCTGCATAGCAATAGAAAGAATCCACAGCAGTAAGTTAGGGGGGTCAATTATAGTTTTACACTTTACGTTATCTACTTTTGATGTGTTTATGTTAAAACCTTGATATTTCAATAACTTTGTTTCATTTCATTTGCTTTTTCTAATGGCCATTGACTTTTGCCATTGTAACAATCTGTGTCAGGCTCAAGGACCAGTCAATGCTGGCAAACAAATGTGCTCTAAAAGCTCTTGGAGTTATCTTTATTCTCATTTTTCTGATGAAGAATCACTCTGAAATATGATTTTGAAACCAATTAATACGTTGGAGGAGAAATCCAAATCACTGAGCCCAGAAAGGGTTACAGTCATGCAAACCCTGAAACTGAAAGTTTCCAGTGGCCTTGTGGCAGCAAAATACATGCTTTGTGTATTCCTCTTCAGTGAGAGACTTTGGCATTTCAATGGAGGAAGTGAGAGGAGGGCCCAAAAAAGGCAAGGGTAAACTTGTGAGAGTCAGAGCAATATCCCAACTGAAAATAAGAGTGCCTGACAACAAGACATCCATACATCATTTCTTAAATGTATCAGTACAGAACTGCTATTATTGTTAAAAATAATCTAGAATATATATGCTGCCTGCTTCTTCATTGCTAGAAGATGAAGTAATGCCAGATAATACTAAAGCTTTGCACCTCAGTTGTAACTTTCATTCCAGAACCTCAATGTTCTTTACAAACATTAATTAATTCCATCTCACAGTATCCCTCTGAGGTATAAATACACCTGTTTAAGATGGATAAACTGTGCCAGAGAGAGGAAAGGGTGCCAACATCACAGTGAATCAGTGACAGTCTCTCAAAATGAACCTCAGAATTGTGACTCAGTTTCCTCTAATCATTATATTACACTCCTATTATAGCATGATGGATAGCCAGTGTGGCTCCATTTCATGGTGGTTTCTGAAACTAAGAATATGGTATACTTTTAATGCAACTCACATCCATTAGTTAAACTGTCATTGTAGAATTAATTCAGAGTCACGGATCCTAAGGCCAGAAGGGACCACCACATCATCTAGTCTGTCCTCCTGTATGTCATAGGCCATCAACACCATCCAGCACTCACATGAAACACAATAACCAAAATTAGACCAAAGTATCATAGTCCATGGGAGGCTAGACTATTAAGTGCCCCAGGCAGAGAATAGGAGGGACCAAGAACCCCCTTTTTCTATTGCAACCAGCAGAGCTGGTAGAATAACTGGCACTTTGAAAGATAAGTGTGTTTATCTAGTGGGAAAGATGTTGTTTCAGGGACATTGGGTCCTATTTGCAAATTGTTTTACAAAGATTGTACCTGGCAGGCACTCAGAGAAATAGATGGACATAAAAGCTTCCAAATATTGTGTACTGTCTGTTCAAAGTGAGAGGCTACAAGCCGGAGGAAAGGAATCATGTGAACACAAGTATCAAACAGAACTGTAGCTCAGTGCTATGCTCCTTGTGAAAGGCCAAAGCTCCAGAGGTTTAAGTTCATTGTTTCCAAGCTGCTTTTAAGAAGAGAGACTTCCTAGTTTTGTTTCCCTCGCAGTAGGATAAGTATAGTTTGTTGTAGGGAATAACTATGGCTGGACTAGAGATGGCATGGAGTATTGTGGAGACTCAGATTTAACATTCCTGCCAGTTATATTAACCAGGAAGAGACTATGCTGAACCCATAACCACTATGCTTTTGCACTCCCTTCCACCTCAGGTCACATCACGGTAGATCTCAGCATTTGTTCTTGATTTATTGTGTCTCATTCTCTGAAATTAATGTAGAATGCCCAAGATGACCCATCTGGCTTCAGAGTGGTTTCAAAATACATTTTTGTATGTATGCGATCATGTAATTAAAAGCTACATCAGAATGCACATGCACAATGAGGCCAATTTATGGTAGTGTAATCAACCTTAATTCTTGCATATCCTAACTTTTGAGTACTTGATTTTGCAATCTTAATTTTGTGTGTGTGTGTGTGTGTGTGTGTGTGTGTGTGTGTGTGTCAGTCAGTCAGAGAGAGAGAATTCTCCTAGTTTTTTAAAAGCAACCAAACAGAAATACCATCATGTAGACACCTACTTGGGTCATCAGCTGAGCTGGATTCTTTAGATCCACTACACAGGGACATAGAGTGCATGTAGCACCAGTAGATGGTGCACACAGAGGATGACAAGCATTAGAGGCAGATGGGACATTTTGCCAGTGGGTTTCCCAGATATCTGCTGACAGAAGAGGAACGGTGAGACCCAGGAAAACTGGAGAGGAGGGTACCAAATAGGCATAGAAACTTCTGCCCTACTCCCCACAACCTGTCTGAGTCCTTTTTCCCACCCATCTTTGTTCTAGTCCTATTCTCTACTCCTCAGGCTTTGCATCCCAGTCCTAGTCTCCATACTCCCCGTCACAGTCTTCTCACCCAGTCAGTCCTAGTCCCCTCCCCACCCCCACAGTTCATCATCTGATGTCTCTGTACCCCATCCTGGCATCCAGTTACCTCCCACCACCTATGCCCATGTTCCTTGTCCACACTAGCTCCCAGTCCCAATTTCCCTCTCCAGGATCCTTGTCCATTCTCAGTGTTCCTGGCCACTCTCCCCAGCTTTGTCCCAGATCCCCAGTGGTCTTTTCTCAGCCAGTCACAGCTCTTCCCACCACCAGCCTCCTTGGCTTTTTCATCAGATCTGTCTCCCTTCCTTCTTTCCCCCCATCATACTGGTTCTCAGTCTCCCCTGGCTCCTCATCTGATCTGTCTCCCACTCCCAGTAACTGTCTCCCAGTCCCTCCCTGCCATTTCTTTCCCCGGCCTCCTTGACCAGTCAGTCACAGATTCCCTCTGCCAGCTCCCAGTTCTTGTTTCCTTCTCCCCCAACCAGCCTTAAGTCCCAGTTCAACACCCCCTGCCTCCCTCTCCACCTCCAGTCTCCTTGTCCCAATCTACTCACCCAGCCCACACCCATAGCACGTCCAGCTCCTGTCCCCTCTACCTCTGTAGCAAGCAGCTTCCTCCTCCACATTGCCTCAGGGAGTGATGGGGAGGAGGGTCATTCAAAGTACAGAAGAGACAGTCTCCTTGCTCTCAATTCAGGTGAACAGACCCAGAACAGCTCACACCAGTCCAGAGCTGCAATTGCAGGGAAGTCCTGCCATGTGCACACCCAGTGTGGAATTTGTGGGGTATTTAACTGATGAAAGAACAGAAAGCTGAAATTTTCCAAAGAAGTTAAGCCTAAAGCAGAAACCCAGCATGGAAAATTTCAGACCAAAGAGTTAAAGATTGGAACATTATAAGAAACTGAAAAATAGGGTCTTACAATGGGAAGTGTCAGGCAATCTTGATAACAGGCAGTGCCAACAGCTGCATATATAATCTAGTATCTCTGCACATGTACCAAGGATAAGATATGACCAAAGAATGAAGTGACAGGCTGTAAACATTTAAAGCTCCTAACTAACAAGAAGGGAGAGGGATTATTTAGGATGGTACCAACGTGTCTCCCCAGAAGTAAAGGGGAAAATTCTAGTGGAGTATCAGAAAAATCTTCCCAGCTATGAGAACTGTTAAATTGTGCAAGAGTCTCCAAGGGAAGTGGCAGAAGCTTCATCAGTTAACACATTGAAAACTAGTCCAGAAAAAACACTAGAAAAAGTCCTGAATGGAAAAATCCTACATGGCAGGGAAATGACACAATGGACCAATACTTCTTTCCCAGTTCTAGAATTCGATCTGTGGTTCTATTGCCACCAGACAAAAGAAAATAGACAAAGTAGGGTTCATCTGTTTCGAACACTAAAACATTCTCAGAGCTGTGCACATGCATAAATAAATCACATGGCATGTAATCTTCATCAGCAAATCAGAATCAGTCTTATGGCTTAGCTATGCTGTAAATATGTAATTAGTGGGAGAAAGTGCACAAAACACTGGGCAGTGGTAAAACACAATTCATTTCCACTAGTGAGGGAATGGCCCATAATAACTCACAAGAGACAGAGTAAGATATGAAGGTCACTCACTTATGCATGGAAATAAATTATATTATACTATCAACTAAGTTTCTTCAGCCAGTCATAAAGCAGAATACTGCTAAGTAATTTACTCGCAAATGACGGTTATAAAACGCTCACACTCTAACAAATCACATTATACCACACCACCCACACCACCAAGTCATACCCACAGGTGATTAACGTTAAAAATGATCTGACCCACAGACTTTAGCAGCTCTTAACTAACCAGCTTTATACATGGTTCCCACCCATTCTCTGTTAATGGCACAGCCCCATAGACTGTTCTTGCTAATTTTAAGTCCCTTTCTTGTATACCTCATTGCAAATCACAAGCAAACTCATAATAAAAGAAAGGTAAACATTATCAACTATTGACTATAGCAACAGATTGCATTTTAAATATACTGCTGAGAAGTGATCTGGTTACTTCTAAGGCAAAAGAATAGTGCTGATTAGTTTGTCACTTTTCTTGGCAATCTCATCATTCCTGTTGGGAACATGAACAGTGATGTCCTGGTGAGACATCAAATTATCACAGTCCCAATCTGCAGTCGACATGCATCATGCAAAAAGGAATATTAAGCTAGGGCCTGATTCTGTAACCCTGATAAATTTAAATTATTTTCAACCATGGAGTCCACCAGTGGTAGTCAGTACTAAGCACAATACTTCAAGAAAAGTGATGCTAGGTGTTAATCTTGAAAAAATTCTCAACATTTTTTATCTAACCCAATTTCCCAGCCTAAAATGTTTTTTCCCCCTGGATAATACACTGGTTGGGGCAGTACTCTTCATGAAAGAGTAATAACCAGGGGCCAATACACTCCCTGCCCATACACAAAATGATAGACTTGGAAAAATCCTTTAGTTCTCTGCATACTAATCCAACAACCATCACTGTGGGATCCAAGCATCCCCTTCACAAATGTTTTACTGATCTCCGAGTCTGAGGGTATTGTCTACACTGAAATCAGGGTCTGTGACTGGAGATATGTCTGCGGTGGCTTTAATCTAGCTAGCTTGGGTATCGAAGCTATGAAGCTGTCCAAGTAGTTATCCAAGTTGAAGCTCACACTGCCAATGTTTCACTGCTCTGGTACTTGAGCTAGCTAAACTGAAGCTAGCTCGGATAGGTCTACACAAGCTGCAATCACACCTGATGACTACAATGTAGACATACCCTGATATGCAGTCCTTGCACCCATATTAGCAACTTTGTGGTGCTTTACGAGACACAACTGGAATATGTATATTGATATTAAAAGTGCCAGATAAAACTTCCTTTGTGGGCGCTCTCCTTGTGAGTGGAGGGAAACTTCTTCCCCATAAAATGCTTTCTCTGGTTGTGAGGGTCAATTATCACTGACAATTTTTTTCTGAGGAAAATGAGCACAGCCACATGTGCTGAAATAATAATTTCTGCTTCATTAAAGAGCAAACATTTATTATTCTGAGAAGCAATGTGTTGATATATAGGAGAATGTAAAACTTTGTCATCTTTAACATGTAAATATATGAGAGTGTCATACATGTACCATACATATATTTTTAAATAGAATATGATGCTAAGCAAAATGAACAAGTGTGAAAATAACAGGGCAGAAACTAGAGCAAGGTTACATGAGGGGAAGAAGGGAGGAAGTTGTCTACAGAATAATAGGTTTTAAATTGGAGGTCTCTACTTAAAACCCACAGGAAATAAAAAAATGGCCAAAAAGCAGAAAATTGCACATCTCATTTCTCTTTCAGAAATTGCTGCATTTTTTGGAAGATGCCTTTGACAATAGATGTCAGCACTTAGGGTCCACTGCTCAATAAAAGAGTGGTCAAGGATGCAGAATTTTATGTAACTGAAAATGTTTCCGTGAGTGTTCTGTGAAATGTCACAATTTCATGAAGTTGGATTCTATTTGAATTGGAAACAACTAACATTTAACTTAGAAATACAAGTTGAAACAATAAAATGCCCTTCAGGATTGTTTTTCCAGGTTTTAATTTTAAAAAAATTATTCAAGGACAAATCACTTAATTCCCTTATTCCTGTTTTATATTTATATCTATCTCTCTATATAGACATAGATAGATAGATAGGTATAGATAGATATTAGGACTATCAATTAATCACAGTTAACTCACACGATTAACTAAAAAAATTAATCTCAATTAATCACACTTATAACACTAGAATACCAATTGAAATTTATTAAATATTTTTGGATGTTTTTCACACATTTTCAATATTGATTTCAATTACAACACAGACTACAAAGTGAAAAGTGCTCACTTCATATTACTATTTTTATTACAAATATATGCACTGTAAAAATGATAAACAAAAGAAATAGTATTTTTCAGTTGACCTCATACAAGTACTGAAATGCAATCTCTTTATCATGAAAGTGTAACTTACAAATGTAGATTTTTTGGTTACATAACTGCACTCAAAAACAAAACAGTGTAAAACTTTAGAGCCTACAAGTCCACTCAGTCCTACTTCTTATTCTGCCAATTGTGAAGACAAACAAGTTTGTTTACATTGATGGGAGATACTGCTGCCTGCTTCTTATTTACAAGGTCACCTGAAAGTGAGAACATGCATTGGCATGCCACTTTTGTAGCCGGCATTGCAAGGTATTTACATGCCAGATATGCTAAACATTCATATGCCCCTTCATGATTCAGCCACCATTCCAGGGGACATGCTTCCATACTGATGATGCTCATTAAAAAAATAATGCATCGACTAAATTTGTGACCGTACTCCTTGGGGTGGGGGGGGGGGAGAATTGTATGTCTCCTGCTCTGTTTTACTTGCATTCTGCATACATTTCATGTTATAGCAGTCTTGGATGATGATTCAGCACATGTTCATTTTAAGAACACTTTCACAACAGATTTGACAAAACGCAAATAAGGTACCAATGTGAAATTTCTAAAAATAGCTACAGCACTCGACCCAAGGTTTAAGAATTGGAAGTGACGTCCGATATGTGAGAGGGATGAGGTGTGGAGCATGTTTTTAGAAGTCTTAAAAGAGCAACATTCTGATGAGGAAACTACAGAACCCAAACCACCAAAAAAGAAAATCAACCTTCTGCTTGTGGCATCTGACTCAGATGATGAAAATGAACAGGCGTCAGTCGTTATCAAGCAGAACCCATCAGCAGCATGCATGCATGTCCTCTGGAAAGGTGGTTGAAGCATGCATGAAGTCCACTCAGTCCTACTTCTTATTCTGCCAATTGTGAAGACAAACAAGTTTGTTTACATTGATGGGAGATACTGCTGCCTGCTTCTTATTTACAAGGTCACCTGAAAGTGAGAACATGCATTGGCATATATGCCACATGCATATATGAATCTTTAGTGCATCTGGCATATAAATATCTTGCGACTCCAGCTACAACAGTGCGATGCGAACACCTGTTCTCACTTTCAGGTGATATTGCAAACAAGAAGCAGGCAGCATTATCTCCTGCACACTGTAACTAACCTTCTTTCCTGAGTGACTGGCTGACCAAGAAGTAGGACTGAGTGGACTTGTGGGCTCTAAAGTTTTACATTGTTTTATTTTTGAATGCAGGGGTTTTTGTACATAATTCTACACTGATAAGTTCAACTTTCATGATAAAGAGATTGCACTACAGTAATTGTATGAGGTGAATTGAAAAATACATTATTTTTTACAGTGCAAATATTTGTAACCAAAAATATAAAGTGAGCACTGTACACTTTGTATTCTGTGTTGTAACTGAAATTAATATATTTTAAAATGTTGTAAACATCCAAAAACATTTAAAATAAATGGAATTCTATTGTTGTTTAACAGCACGATTAATCACAATTAATTTTTTTAATTACTTGACAGCCCTAATATATATAAAATGGCTTAAAATACACAGGGCTTTATTCTCAGTTTCATTAACACCAGTATGGAGTGAATGTAAAACACTACTAAAATAATGTAAGTGGCTGTAAGTTGCAGGTCAGTGGGGAGTCAGGCCGAATTATCTGATTTATCTCACTTCATGCTTACATTTGCATAACTCCATTGACTGTAGCAGAGTTACTCCTGATTTACAGTGGTGTAAGTGAGCAGGATCAGATATGTGAACTCCAGAATCAGACATTCTTAGGTTATAAATGTAGGCCCCTATTCTGCAAATGCTTATGCACATATTTAACTTTGCTCACATGAGCTGTCACAATGACTTTAATGAGACTGTTCACAAGGGCAAAGTTAAGCACATGCACACATGTTTTCAGGATCAGAATTATATCCTCTGATGTATACAAGGATTAGAGCATAGACAGCTGTAGACTAGAGATGCAAATTCTGCCAACCAGGCCCTTATTGGCTTACATGATGCTAGCTTAATTTACTTCTGTGTTCTTCTCCTATAGTTTGCCTAGCTCCTCTGTGCTGGATTTGTCCTATTGTTTTAAACAAGTGCACCAAAAAGACTGCAGAGCTGTCATCACTGAGCATTCCGATTTGGTTGTTTTCAAAAATATTAATTTAGAACCAGCACGGGGAACCTCAATGGTCATATGTTGGAAGAGGCTCTGGCAAGGGTTCATACTAGTTAGAAAGAGAAAAGATTAGTCAGTCATACAGTCCATCTTTCTGCCTAGGAAACATCCTGGTGATCTGGGATTCCAAATTACCTGGGGAGAAAGAGTGATGGACCAGATAAAGTAATCTTATTTTTTCCTCTCAGTAAGATTTATTACATCCTGGCTGAAAGAATGAGCAAAGTAGAAATCCGTGGCTAGGAGGGCAAGGACGGATGCCGGATATCCCAATTAAAATCTAAGTAAAACATATCAGGTACTGAGAGAGTGAAATGCATACCGATTCTCCACTTCATTACACCACTGGTTTCAACACAATTACACTACTGTAAAAGAATGGGGAATCAGACTATACACACACAGCATATAGGTAGCACTGAATGAGATATTTGACCATCTCACCTGTACTCTAAAGGAGCACTTCTAACATTCCAAACCACAACAATGGTTTGTGTCTTTCCCCAAAAGGTAGACTTTCCCTGGAAATCAGAAAGGTCTCAGATGTAGAGTATTTAGTCCTGGATGCTATTATTTATGCTATGCTATTATACAAAAGCAGTTTTAGTTCATTGTTAGAGGTTTCCAAAAGGTATTTAGCATTTTTCTTTCTTTCTGTAAGGCCTGTACTGAGGCTGTCTGGTTGAGGGATTTGAAAAATAGTATGAATAAAATTATTAAACTTTTAAAATTTTCTTTCAAAAATGTAATAATGTGTGTAGTAGGAAGAGTGTCTGAGAGATACGCCCTTGTATTAGAGGCCTGGTATGAGGCAGGACCTGCTTACAGAATCTGGCAAGAACAGGGCTGATATTGCAGAAATACACATTTTTAAAAGAAGTGCTAAGCACAGAGTATTTACACAAACACATTTTGATATTAATTGATACCAGAACATTTTGATATTAATGATGGTACAAAAACATTCCCCATGGATAACAGAAACACACCGACCCCTTTCAAAAGATAAGATCAGGATGACAGTACGTAACAGAAGTTTTAATTGAACCAACATATACAAGGTGATGGGTTACAACTGGCCATGTCAGGCAGCATTAACTAACTATGTCAGAGGCAGTACATAACTTGTTTGTATTGAGGTATAAAGATGTATCTCAGAGGAAGTATTTTTGTTCAGCCGAGGGGGAAATGGAAAGTCTCGCCATTCACTGAGTTGTGTCCATTGTCACAGGCATTCAGGCATGTCTTAGTATCCCCATAGAGTCTGCCAGGTGCTCTTACCATGCTTTATCAACAATAAACCTGGCCTGGTGCCTTTGTGCCTTAACGGATCTTGTGGTCATTGGGCGGTTCACTCAATATCTGCTATGCCGGTTGTCTGCACAGAGCTCGAGCAGCACACAGGAAGATGACAGAAAAAACACACACACACACAGAGCCAAACATCTAACCACAGTATGTAGTGTACAGTAATACACTATGGAATGGCCTGCTGGAAATAGTTTTCAACACTTGTTTGAGATTCCAGCAAAACTCACTGTAGGCATTGTCATTTCTGAGAGTGTGCTCGCACACATCTGGTCTGTCTATACACCAGTAGAGTGGGCCAGTTCTTCAAAAGAGAGTTTGTCTTCCATTTAGGCACCTAAATTAAGCCTCCAGATTTTCAAAAGTGTTCAAGAAAACAACGGTTGCTGCTGGGTGCCGAGCACTTTGAATATCTGGCCCAGTGGCTCAAACTGGGGATTGGGACTGGAACCATGCTGCTGAGAACAGAACAAATGAAAAACAGCTGTTCGTAAACATGCCATTTTAAAATAAGCTGCATGCACTTTGGTGCAGTATTTGTATCAGATACACTTGAAGTGGCATTGAAGCAGACTCAAGAAAGGTGATTTCATTCAGATGTAGCACTGACAGCTCATTTAGTTATTAGCAAAACAGCAGTACTCACCAGGTAAGTTTTTTCCAACCTCTTACAGCCAGTCAACATGTGCCAGCTGTGAGAGAGCATGGGTCAGCTTTACTGGGCAAAAGTATTTGTGCATTCTCTATTATGAAATAATAATTAATAATTCAATGCTGTAGCTTTTCAATAGACTACAAAGTCTCCTTTATACTGGGCTAAGTGATAATTGTTGTGAAAGCAATTCAAGGTTAGCATTTACTTTGTGTTTCTTTTTATTTCAGTAAGTTATTCACTTGTGTGTTTAGCATGAGAACGCCAAGTGCCATGTGCTTCAAGTTGGGTTTCATAAATATTTAAAAATACTAAATAAAGGGATTTTCTAACCTGAAAACAATACAACAGAAATGAAACAATCACTAAGTGACCATTGAGCTTTTTCATGAATCCCATTTATTTTATTAAACCTGCACAAGCCAGGGTAGCCAATTACAGTGCTACTGTCAACTGACTGGGAATTGCTATTATATTTTCAGCTTTTGTGTAGTTCAATGAAAATTAGACTTAAATGTGTATTTTGAATGCAATAGCTTATTACTATACAGTTAATCATACCATTACTTTTTCTTGCGGCTCAATCTATGGAAGTTAGTAGGGACGCTAACAGTAAGGGATAAATTAAGTTAGCTTTGGATGCTGCATGTGACTGTGGGAGGCCAGGCCAGGCTTAATTCAACCTTATGAAGTCTTCTTGAATTGTGTCACTTGTAGAATTTGCACTTGACTTTTGGAAACATTAATTGTTCTTGTCACTGTGAACTAATTAAAAAACCTGGCCCTCCGTTGCTGAGCTAATTTTGTTTGGGTTGACTGCATGATCAAGTCTGACTCTAGATGCTCATCTAATGTACACTGTGACCAACTATTTCGGTTGGATTAAGGTAATTACCTAGCTCAATACTTTTCTGATACCTTTTTCAGTAATGGAATCCAGAGCTTTTATATGCTTCTAAATCTGCACTTTAAAGAATTTTAAGTGTAAAAGCTGTGCTTTAGGCTAGCATAATCCAAAATCTACATAACAAAGAGTCTACGGGGCAGCTGAGTTTAAGCTTACTAAACATAGCTAAGATTCCCCAAGTTTCTGACCTACTGAACTGAACTAAATATTATGTGAAGTGGCTTTACTTTCATGGATGTACCAAAGATCCCTATCATCAGAAAGCTAGGTATTGGCAATGTGCTTCAGATGGTAGGGCAGCGTCACTTTACTGAGAGTCATTATTCAAAATGGACTGGGAAGCAGTCTACAGCGTCACTGCAACTTTCATCACCATTCCATACTCTGCATCAGGGGATTCCTTACCAAGTGTGTGGAATAGCAGGCAATTCTGAAACTTACCAGCTGGCCGGGAAACAAACAACAGACATGTGAGCAATCAGACTGCAGACATATTAACACACACAAGATAATGGCATCACCACGTTAAATAATTAAATTGCCAAGGCTTGGTCCTCAGGCAGGGTACTAACAGCTACCAGAACATCCAAACCCACCTGAACGACAGATACTCGCTGACATACACTGAGTAACATGTAAGAGTACAGTGCTTGTTCCCAGCCAATCCCTCCCCCTTTGGGGGATTTGAGAGCGTGATAATGTCCTTCTCCCCAGGCTGAAGGCCAGATTTCATACAAGAAGTGTGCCAAGCTATTAGACCCACACATCAGTCCAAGCAGCTGCATCCACAATAGGTTATGAATCCACTACAATAGGTTATGATCAGACAAGCCCTTGAGGGGCTTCTGACCTGTCCTACAACATGTGAAGCTGAGGAGGCATGACTGCAGTCATAAAACAAATCTTAACTGTTCCTGCAAGTACATTGGCATCTTCACGCAGGCGTTCATTGCCACACTAACAGATTGTGGGAATTTTTTACTTTTTCGTCTCTCCCCCATACTTCACTTCTTGCTTATCGTTAGGCAGCTCTGTGATTTTTAAGATTTTACTACAGGTATACAGACTTCCATACGGCTTGGCCCACTCTTTTACTATAGCTTCCAGTCCCTGTGTATGTCATTTTTCTTTTTGCTTCTGGAAGTCTACCACTCCATTGCTTGGGTGATTCAAAAGTGGATAAACCAGAGCACTAGATATTATACTATAGGGAATAATACTGCATTAGTCCAATAGGTAGAGCACCAGACTCGGAATCAGGAAACATGGGGGCTACTTCTAGCTCTATCATGGATTTGGACATCAGCTTTCACAATTGTAACATGGAAATAATTTAACTTACTGTCAGGGCCTGTGGAAGACCAGTACCAGCAGCTGGGACAGGGGCAGTCTGGCCTCGTGGTCAGCATGGTGTGCAGCAACCCCAGGCCACTGGACAGGTCTGAAGTCAGAAGCTAGGAGTCAGTGCTGGGTCAGGTAGGAAATAGGAGCCAAAGCCCAGGGTCATCGCTGAGTTGGAAACCAGCGAGACAGGGCCTATGGCCAGAGCCGGAGCAGTCAGAAAACAGGACAATGGGGTTCAGGGACCGGAACGAGGCTGGAGCTGGAAACAGGGCAAGGTCAAAGTCAGGAATCGGGAATGAGGGCAGGAGTCAGGTAGCAGTCGGCAGGGTCTCTAGCAGTAGCCAGCCAGGATCCACCTTGTTGCACAGATAACTTCCTGTTTCTATTCCCAACTTAAATAGGGTACCAAGCCCAAACAGGGACACCCAGTCAGGTCCCTATGGGCAGTACCTTTAGTGGAGTGTAAGCTCTTAGAGCTCCCAATTCAACAGTCAACTAGTACAGCTGTTTGGTGGTGTAGTGGATGTGGCAGTACCCCAAGAACCTGATAGACCAGGTTTAGGACTTGTGTATCCTCACACGTCTTCTCCTTAACAAAGCACTCTCATAGAAGAAACACGCTAAGTATTATTGGCTGGGAATGGACTATATTATCTCTGTATTTGTTTCCTATTTGCATTAACTCATAGTTTGCATGTGCAGGAGCTGATCTGAGAATATACATGATGGTGAACACCCCCATTTTGAAGAATGAGGTTGTGCCCAAAACTTTTCCCCTGTACAGGATCTATTAAAAAAAATGACAACATAGAGGAAACACTCCCTAATACAACAGTATATTTAATATACAATGAAGCCAGTATTAACAGTCATCTGTCAGCTCTGGTCACTGCTCTAAGCTTGTTACTCCCTATTCCCATGAGAGTAACTCCATATTATTCACACTGTGCTATATGGCTCCCTGCTGCAACAGAAAGATGTCAGTTAACAGGGGTCATTAATCATAAAAAATAAAAACAATTGACCATTTTTGAAGATTGTCAATTACCCAGTGAATGAGGATTTAAGGCAGCTTGCGGGACACCATCACATGCTCCAAACAGCTCTCTCCTCTGAGGGGAGACGGGCCGCTGCATTGGTGCAGCGTGTGTGGCCTTTTGTGTCTTTCTTACCTGACCCCATATACAGTGCATTATAGATGTTCAGCTTGGAGATGGCAAATGAACTTTTGCAGCTAAATCACCATCTGAGATTAATGGGCAGAGAGGAGTCCTGCCAGCCAGGTATAGAAGATGTTTTGAGATCAACTGGGGCTATCTGCATATCCTCTTCAGGATCCCAGTAGTGAGTCCAGCATGATGCCAAGGCTGCAAATTAGTCTAACCCTTTATTGGGCAGATAGATTACACATCCACTGAGGAAGAAGGTGCACAGCAAGCTCCAAGGATTAACTCATCCACTAACAGCCAAGGTCAACACAGGGTGATTTAATACAGTGCTTCTAAAAGCGACTATTTAAAAGACGCCAAAACCTTGTCTTGGGAATCTTTAGCTTTTGAATGGAAGTCTAATGCCGTAACTTCTATAGTGTCTTCCCATAGCCTGACACTACATTTTTAGAAAGATTTCTTCTAACTAGTGTCAACAACTAACCTCCCCAATACCTCAGGGAAAGAGAATGCAGACATTCCTTGGGCTGTTCTGGTTTTCATTTTCAGTTATCCATATTCATGGAAGGACTGATTCTGCTTCCCTTACCCATGTTGAACAGTACCTTGAAATCAAAGAAACTAAGTGTAGAGTCAGGTAGAACTCAACATGAGTCATGATGGCAGAGTTAGGCCATGATATATCAAAAAATCCCTTTGATATTATTCACCAGTGTTGAAACTCTGTCTTGATAACACCTACTCAGATGCCTGAGATGCTTATAAAAGCCTGTTTCAATTAGCTAACGTGTCCTCCAGTGCAGGTTTGTTACCAGTAAGTAGGATGCATATAATTGTTTGACAAGAAGTGCCCTTTATTTTCTCTGTATTGTACAGGAATATATATGTCCCTGTAGCTGGTACAGTGGTAAGATTTTTAAGGCAATAAAAGTGTTTTGAATTCTTAGACTTCCTACTTGCCTCATTTTCATAAAATATCCCATCTGTTTCTCTTCATTTCGCTAAAGTATTTTATTGCCACCTATGTAATGATTTGCAGAATTGCTGTCGGAGCCTATACAAGGCACTGTATATTTTGTGCAGAAAGCAGAATACTGTTCAGGGATTTAACAGAGTTTGATGAAAGCATACAAGCACCTTTTTCAGTGGCAGTCTCTGACCACATTTATTGAACTTGGAACCTTGCATTATAACTGATCTGAAGACACAGCAGCTATTTACAGTTCAATTAGACACTGACAAGTGTACTGTTTTCTCCAAGAGGAGGTTTACAAGCTCGAAGTTGGACATCTCACCATCTGTCTCACATACGCTTTGGAGGCCCCCTGACACCTTTAAGTAATCTTTCTTCACATAATCCACTTTTACAGTCACTACTAACCACAAAACTTCAAGAAGGGGTTTAAATGAAAATCTTGACAAGAGATATGTACTTACTTTTCATAATGTCATAGCAACAAAGAACAAAGGGAATCCGCCAGTTTTAATTTTCTTGATTCCTCTGTGCCTTCACAGTCAAGATGCTGCTGGTAGGGAATATCAAGCATTTTTATTGATCTCACTCTAGATGACTAGCAAAAAGACTAGCACCTTGGCCTAGAGCCTTGAATTGTCCATGCTTTCTGTAACTGATTGCACCGTGTACTGGACTGTTTTGAGATGAATATACTCCACAGGATTTAATTCTGGAGAAGTAACTTTAGTTTTGGTCAGTTAGTGTTATTCCCATCTTCCCCCGTACATACAACTTTCATCTTTTTTTGAGTTATTGTTTCCAGGAGCTAGGAGCTGTACAAACACAAAATAAGGCAGAATCCTTGCATTCTAAAAAGGCAAAGAAAACAGACAGATGGAGGGTAGGTGAAAAGGGAGGGAACAACACGCAAGTAAAGTAGTGAAGTGATGCTTGGCCATATTCTGATAATACAAATGCTTTATGAAGCTAAGATATATAGAACTATTGCAAAAGTGCCCTACAACTCACCATAATCAGTGGCTTAGTTTCTTGTGGGCATCTTTGTAGAAATGGTTCTTTAGAAGAGACTTGATGCACAGAGGGCAGGGCCCTGCAGACCAGTTTAAAAAGGGTGTTCTGTGTGTCAAGAGTAGCATTGTAGAGGGCAATATGATACTTGCGGAAATATGAAACAGGTCATTGAGGCTGGCATAATCGGTGGAGTGGAAGGGACAAGGTGCAGAGGGCATGATACAAATAGAGCTAAGAACAGAAAAGTAAGGAATGGCAGGGAAATGATAGTGAAAAGTACAAGATCAGCAACGTTGGAGGTGGCAGTCTACCCAGTGGGCAGGTACAGGATGGGCTCCAGCAACTAATCCTTCTCTATGCTCCCCAACCCGTGTGCTCAACCAGATAAAGCAGAGTTTGGGCATCACTCCCTTTCAGACCTTGACCTCCCCAATGGAGCTGCCAACCAGTGTCATTTGTGGTGGTAGTTTTTGTGACAGTCATCTTTATGTTGGGAAATTGGACTGAACCTACCAAATTTACTCCACATAAACCATAAACTGGATGATAGCTTTTAGTCACTATTGACTTGGAATGGTCTTGAACTGGCCAATTGAAACGGATTATAGAGTACATTGCCAGTCTCCTGAAACATCCAGTCTCCAACCGGACTTAGCATGTACGATACAGCAGAGCCTAAAGCTTATTAGGGGCCTGTATTGTTTTCTTTGTCATTTGGACCTAATACAACCTAATGCAAAATAAAAATGCAAAGCCCAAAACAGTCAGAGCAAAAACCCTTTTACTCTGACTTAATCATCAGTATTTGGTCCTGTAGGGCAGATCCTCTTTTGGCAAACTGTAATAGTGCCATTGACTTCCCTGGCTCTAGGACAGTTTTCATCAGCTAAGAATCTGCCCCATGGGGTGTTATCTATTGTTCTGATTAGCATAGCTGTGGTATTCAGCACCAACTTGAAATGCATACTTATCTCTGTTGGAAAGTTTGGGGATGAATGCAACTGTGCATATTTTAGCTTGGGTTAATGGTCCTTTCTCAAACCTAGTTTTTAAAGTATTGAATACACAAAACACAGAATATAATTCCCCCAAAAGAATATGAAAATCCAGAAATAAAGACCGGAATAGATGATCATTTATGTCATGACACTAATGATGACAGAGAAAAAAAAACAAAAAAACCCTTGCACAAATTGTATATGATATAACCTGTTCAGGTACATTTTATAAATTCATAGTGTTTCTTGCATTTTCTTTTTTGTCATTCTATTGTGTGACAGGGTCGGGCCAGATGGCTATAGGAGAGTAATAGAAGGCAGATATATTAGCTCCAGGCTAAGTAGATAAGTAGACTGGATAAGGTAACAGGGAAGGGTTGTTTTTTTTTTTGAAACAGAAAAGAATTTTATTTGTAACACTTTCAAAGAATTACCAAAGAAAACAAAACAAACTATGCAACAAAACAACGCAAACAGAAGGTATAACACAGCAGCTTTCAGGAGGGAGAAGTATTCAGGCTAGCCTGGGCCCAGAGCGGGGGGGCTTCCTCGACACTCGTGGTCTTCCACCCCCTCGAGTTACCTAGTGCCGCGCCCACGGTCACCGATCCTCCCTCTCCTGAGTGTGCCCGGCAAGATGGGCACGGCTGCGGGATGGGCGGTTTAGGGGTGGGGGGGTAGACACCCATGTATTATAGGACCCTTCCTAGATGACAGTAATGATGGTATCCACAGCGGCAACGGCTGGGGCTGGCGTCTCTCGCTCTTCTCCTCAATCAAAGGGTCAGACGGAGGGAACCGGACGGGGTCACCAAGCAGAGAACCCTGGACAGCGCCCACCGCTCCTCGAAAGCGTCAAGGGAGTTGGTGGACGCTGCCCAGAGGAACTCCGCCCGGATACGTGAATGTACTGAGGATCGGAAAAAGGCCCCACAATCGCAGGACGTTTCATGGGCCAACCTCCTCTCTCTGGTTTTATAAATGGCTGTTTTAGCCAAGGCTAGGACGAGGTTGATCAGGAGATCCCGCGACTTTCTGGGGCCATAGATGGGAAGTGTATAGATAAAAAGGTGAGGGGAGAAATGAAGCCAGAAGCGCAATAGAATATTTGTGAGGAGTCGGAAAAGGGGCTGCAATCTGGCACACTCTAAATATACGTGCGCCAGGGTTTCCCTCACATTACAAAAAGGGCAAGTATCCGGGATGGGGGTAAACCATGTCAGAAACACGCCCGTGCTCACAGCTCCTTGAAGGAGCCGCCAACTGATGTCCCCGACGGGCCTCGGGACCAAGGTGGAATACAGGCTGGCCCATCGAGGTTGCTCACCCTCCAAAGGTGGCAGGCGGTCCCACCACTTTGTATCGGGGCGGGACACCAGGGTGTGGGCGTGAAGCGTGAATGCGTATAAATATTTCCGTGGTGCAATTTGAAAACTGACCGGCTGCAGTTCATGCAGCTGGCTTGCAGTGAAAGGGTGAGGGGTTTGTTGGGATCTACGGGGTAGGGGCCCAATGGAAAGATCCGGCGGGCCTGGGGTTGAGGATGGGCGGGGTATGCCCTCACGCAAGGCACAGTTGACATAAGCCCGAGCAGCGGGGGTCAAGGCGGCCTTCACCTCCTGAAGTACGCACCAGGAGGTACGGGGGCTGGAAAGCCCCATGCGCCGAGCGAGCGTCAGGGGATCCAGCCAGTCTCTCCAGTCGTAGTCCAGGAGGTCTCCGACCCTCGTGACTTCTGCCAGGACCAACCTCTGGCGCACCGAGAGGGACTCCACCACCTGCACATGGAGCTGGGGGTTGTGTAGCAGGGGCTCCATGAGGAGATCTGCTCCCACGGTGGCCGCCACGGACCTGGTTGTTAGAAACAGTTTCCAGGTCCGGAGGAGGTCCTGGTAGAAGACCGGCAGCCCGGAGAGGTCTCGCGGAAAACCCCTCGGAGAAAGATAAAAGAGCTGCCGGTTGTATCGAAGCCCTTGGAAGCAGCGCAGGAAGGCATGCGCCAGTATGCTCCACGCCGAACTACTAGCACTATAAAAGAGCCTCTGCAGGGCCTGGAGGCGGAAAACGCGGACCTGAGTGTACAGACACTTCAGGCCCTGCCCTCCTTCCTTCAGGGGTAGATGAAGAACTCCAACAGGGGCCCAGTGCATTCCTGACCAGAAGAACTCTAGAATCAATCTCCGGAGGTGGGTCAGGAAACCCGGGGCCGGGGCCAGGGTGTTGAGCCGGTACCAGAGCGTGGACAGGACTAGTTGGTTAAGCACCAGTGCTCTCCCTCGGAGGGAGAGACATCGGAGTAGCCTCGTCCATTTCCGGATCCGCTCTATCACCCCGCCCTCTAAATTTTGCCAGTTCTCCGGCGGGGAAGGGTGCGTGGCGGAAAGGTAAACGCCGAGATAGAGCAGTGGACCCGCACTCCACCGGATGGTCTGAAGCGCGGGTGGGAGGGAGCCTACCTGCCGCCAGTCCCCCACCGCCAAGCCAGAGATCTTGATCCAGTTGACTCGGGCGGAGGAGGCTGCCGAATAGATGGCCTGGCATGCCTCCACTCGTGCCAAGTCGCCCGGGTCTTGGACCACGAGGAGTACGTCATTGGCGTACGCCGACAGGACCAGCCGCAGCTCCGGCTCCCGCAGCACCAACCCTGTCATCCTCCTGCGGAGGAGACAGAGGAAAGGCTCGATCGCCAGAGCGTACAACTGGCCCGAGAGGGGGCACCCCTGCCGCACTCCTCGCCCGAAGCTGACCGGTTCAGTCAGGGTCCAGTTGAGCCTAACCAAACACTCCTCCGGGTGCTGTATGCCTCCGCGAAAACTCACAAACTGAGGTCCGAATCCAAATGCCTGCAGAGTGCTCAGGAGGTACCCATGGTCTACTCTATCGAAGGCCTTCTCCTGATCAAGAGACAGGAGGGCGAACAACAGACCATCTCTCTGCCCGAGTTCCAAGAGGTCTCAGACTAGAAATAGGTTGTCAAAAATGCTGCGACCCGGGACAGTATAGGTCTGGTCTGGGTGGATCACGTCCGCCATCACGGACCCTAGCCGCAGCGAGATTGCTTTCGCTACGATTTTATAATCCGTGCTAAGGAGTGAGACGGGATGCCAGTTTCGTAGATCGCGGAGGTCCCCCTTCTTCGGCAGCAAGGCGAGCACCGCTCGCCTGCACGACAGAGGGAGGACCCCGCTCTGCAAGGACTCAGCCCAGATGGTGACTAGGTCTGGGCCGAGGATGTCCCAGAACGCGCAGTAAAACTCCACGGTCAGCCCATCCATGCCCGGAGATTTATTGGTGGGCATGCGACGGAGGGCTTCCGAGAACTCGGCCAGGGTGAGAGGCAGCTCTAGTCGGTCTCGGTTGCCCATGCTGACCGTGGGGAGTTCCTCCCAGAGCACCCCGCAAGCGCCAGGATCGGTCGGATCCGGGGAGAAAAGGCTTGTGTAGAAGTCACGGGCCCTCCCACACATCTCCTCCGGATCCGTAAGGGGGGTGCCGTCTTCCACAAGAAGGCAGGTGACGTGTTTCTTGGCCCCCCTCGTTTTCTCCAGGGCATAGAAGAAGCGGGGGCCGCGGTCCATCTCCCGAAGGAGGTGGATGTGGGACCGAACGAAGGCACCTCGGGCCCAGTGTTCCTCCCGCTTCTCCCGGCACGCTCCGCAGAGGGACGGGTCCTCGGGGTTGGTGGCCAGGCGCCTCTCCATCTCTAAGACCTCCCGTTCCAACTGCTCTATCGCCGCATTTCACCGTCGGCTGGTGCCCCGAGTGTAGTCACGGCAGAAGAGCTTGGCGCGCACCTTCCCGAGATCCCACCATCGCCGCACCGAGGGAAAGGCACGCCACTGCTCTCGCCAGGCCAGCCAAAACTCCCGGAAGGACGTCACGAAGCTCTCATCCTCCAACAGGCTGTTATTAAAATGCCAATAGGCCGGCCCCAGTCTCTCTGCACGGAGGGAGACCGTTACGGTGACTAAATGATGATCGGAGAATGGGGCCGGCCGAATGGCGGAGGAGTGGGCCTGTGAAAGATGGAAACGGGATAAGTAAATACGGTCCAACCGAGAGCGAGACCGATGGGCCTCCACCCGGACAAAGGTGAACGTGGAAGTGTCATCTGGGTGATGCTCACGCCAGACGTCCACTAGGGAGTGATGTTCAACTATCCCTCGGAGAATATTCGCGGCGGCCGGGCTCGGCTCGGCCCCTGAGCGGTTCCGTTCCTCGAGGGTGGTGTTAAAGTCCCCTCCCAGGACCAGGCACTCGTGCGAATCCAGGGTGCGGAGAAAGTCGGACACCTGCTGATAAAATTGTGGCCGTCTGGAGCTCATTTGCGGGGCATAGATGTTAACAAGATTAACCACGAGCCCCTCCATACGGACTCAAAGGTGCAGCAGGTGGCCCGGCACAGCCTCAGTGACCCCTAGCACCTCGGGCCGTAGGTTGGGGGAGAACAGGGTCGCCACTCCAGCTTGCCAGGTTACGAAGTGGCTAAAGTATACCCCGTCCCCCCACTCCAGCCGCCACCTGTCCTCGGTGGCTGGGTCCGTATGGGTCTCCTGCAGGAAAACTACAGAGTACCCCCCTTCCCGAAGGTAAGAGAGCACCTGGGACCTGTAGAGAGCCATCCTACAGCCCCTGGTATTCAGGGTTGCAATAATAAAAGGCGTCATGCGCAGGGCTGGGAGGGTGGGGGTTTCTTGTTGGTGGGGGTGTTCAGGGCCCCCGGCGGGTTGCGCAGCAACCTGTGACCCATCCCATGGATGAGTAGACCGTGTCGGAAGCTGCGGGCCCACTCGTAGGCCGCAGCACCGCGCCTTCCTTGCCCCCTGCCCTCCTTTATAAGGGCCCTTGTGGCCTGGAGGATTTGGTCAAAGTCCCCCCATAGCTGAAGAGCCAGCTGTACCCTATTGCGGGTGCCACGGGTGTGTTCTAGAAACTTCCGTAGTGCATGCCGCAGCTCATGGGGGGGTGGGGTTACAATTTCCGAGGTGTTCCCTGGTGAGACTCTTAATACAGCCTTGTGGTCCGCTAAGGCGGGTAGACAGGGTGCGGACCACCGACGGGGCGTCTGACAGGCTGGGGTTATTAAATTCATTTCACGCCTTGGGGTGGAGGGGGATGGCAGGGAAAAAATTGCCACTCCTAATGGGTCGCAACTAGAAAGTGCAAAGACTGCTCCCTGGGGGGAATCTGCAAAAGATGGGAAGGAAATAACCCCAGGGGCGGCATTAGCATTGCAGGAGGAGGGGACTTGGGCAGGGACAGGAGTGGGGGCCGGGGCAAGGGTAAGGCTCTGGGGTTCAGGAGGCAAGTAGCTAAACGAAAGTGCCTCCTGAGCAGAGTCAAGGGTTAAGGGGTAAGGGAGGGGGCTCCCAATAATGCTAGGCATTGGTCTATGGTGGTCATGGTGGACCACCTTCTACAGGGTGCTCACCCGGGAAGGCAATTAGGGGGAGGGAGCATGGGGAAAGGGGGGCTGGGGTAAGATTGCCCAGCTCGAGGCCAGCCGGCAATAGATCATCCTCTCCCTGGGTGACCGGGGTCAAATCTAGGGCCTCAATCTCTGCATACTTGGGGGAGAGGCCAGCTCCTGCCACCCCGGGGGCCTCTCCTCTAGGGCCCGCCTCAACGGTCGCCTAGGGGTCCGCGGGGGGTTCGGGTGGTATCCAGGCAGAAGGGGCGTCCTCAGGAGTCTCAGAGGGGAGGGTCTCCCGTGGAGGGGGGATTCTGCCCTCCAATGCCAGTCAGTCTTCCCCTCCCGACACCAGCGGATGGATCTCACTCGTGGCCGTGGCGGGAGGCTCGATATCAGTGCCTCCTTTCCTGGTCTTCCGGGGGGCTTCCGCGTCGGATGGATGCAGCGGAGCTCGAGCCTTCCGCTTGCCTTGCTTCCCCTGGACTAGGGTCCAGCCCTCCATAGCGTCATCTGGGGATTGGTTAGCAGGGGTCATGTCGGGGGACGGAGGCGATGGTTCAGGGGGTCGGGGGGGTAGTGGTGAGGCAGCATGAGGGGCGGGGGTTTCTCCTTGGGGCGGGCCCTCTCCTATACCCGGTAATATCCTTGCCGCACCCTCCTCCATAGGCTCTGCTGGATTGGTACTAGCAAGGGTGGAACTCCCTTGCTCGCCCGGGCGCTGTAGGGAAGGTATCTCTTGGGCCCAGACGGGAGCAGCGATGGGTCGAGTAGGAAGAGGGTTGGTTTCAGGTGCCAGGCAGCCAGGGGCGTCGGCAGCGACGGGGCCGATGTCCTGCTGCGTCTCGGGGGTTTCGGGTGCCCTTCCCCCCCCGGGCCAAAGGGCAGTCTCTGCGGACATGCCCCGCTGAGCGGCAGAGGTAGCACCGGGCCTCTCCGGTGGAGTAAAAGACCCGATAGGGGGCTCCCTGGTAGGGGACTAGGAAAGACCCCTCGAGCACCTCTCCGTCACGCGCCCCTGCCGGCGGTAGAAGCTGCACTTGCTGGTGGAACGAAAGAACGTGACGGAGGGTGGGGTCCTTGCAGCCCAATGGGAGAGGGCTGATAACAGAGACAAGTTTCCCCAGAGTGGAGAGAGCGGGTAACAGGGCAACATTGGGTAAGAAGGGAGGAACGGAGGTGAGGACAAGGCGAACGCCCAGGTCTTCTAGCGGCTCTAGGGGAACAAACACCCCCCCCACCGCCAGGCCCCTCTCCACTGCCTCCTGGGTGGCAGCCTCCAAAGCTAAGAAAAAAACAACCTTCCCATACATCTTGGAGGCTGCCACAATAGCCGTGAGTCCTACCACCTTCGCCAGCGCCTGCACGTATGTCTCCACGTGGGGCGAGGCGGGCACCAGGAGGCAACAGCCGCTGTGCCTCCTGGTCAAGGCGGGGAAAGGGCCCCGGCCGCTGGTGATGGTGGCAGAGGCGGGGGGGGCGAGATGACGAGGCAGCAGGCAGGCGGGAGCCCGTTGCCGCCCGGGCATACGTCCTGGGGGCCGGGGGAGGGACAATCACAGAGCTAGTGGAGGGAAACGTGGGGAGGGGCGCCACGGTTGATGACGAGGCCACAGGGGTGGGGGCAGCCCCTGCCATGGAGAGCTTAGTGGTTTTAGCAGGGCCCTTTCCTTTCATCCCGCCCTGGCCCTTCCGGCCAACCGGGAGGGGTTTCCTAGAATCTGGGGGGCGGTGGGTGCAGCAGCAGCAGCGATCACCCCGGTGCCTCCTGCTGCTGGTGACCCAGCGGGGGGGGGGGTGGCAAGTATCTTAACAATAGTGATGGGGGGGACCTTGGGGGTCGGGCAGGGGGGGAGGTGGGGGAGGGACAACTGATTTTGTTGAAGCAGCCTCACCCCTTTCATTCCCCGCGATTGTGAGCGGGGAGAGATGGGGAGACACCGGAAGGAGGAGGAGAGGAGGGGGAAGCGGAGTAGCCGCTCCTCCCTGTGTGCTGCAGGCGGGGGGGACGGACGCCGAGGGGGTTGGACGGGGGGGGGAAATCGGGGTCCAGTAATAGGGGCTGTGGGATAAGCAATCCGGGGGGGGGGGGGTGTAGACCCACACACGTTTGTCCAAAGAGTCTCGGTTGGTCGGCTGTTATGTCCAGTCCGGAAGGCAAAGTTCAAAGCGAACAGCTGGATCCGAAGGGAGATGGCAGGTTGCCAGGGAAAGACGGCGGGGGGGGGGGGGCCGTGACAGTTGTAATAACGATGGGGGGGTAGGGGCACCGATGGATCGGGGGTGGGGGGTCTCCACGCCACACCCCCTGTGCCGCCACAAACGCAAATAACCACAGTCAAACTCCCCCCCCACGAGAGTATAATTCAGAAAATTACTCAGTTTTACGGCCCCCTTCACGATGATTTATAGCTCTCCTGTCTTCTGAAATCTTCTTCTCCGGCTGTGTTGGCTGTGTTCCAAGGCTTCCGGCATGCTAAGAATGTTGTAAAGTCCGAGCTGCTAGCAAAACGGCTGGGTCTGGAGGTTTCCACTCCCCCCTCCGGACAGCAAAATCGGCAATCTTCCCCCCCCTCCTCCAGGGGCTCAGCTGAGGCAAATAGCTGCGCCCGAAAGCAGGCGTGGTGGGGGGGGGTGCTGGCGAGCTAAGGGCCGAAACACGTAGACGGAAAAAAACACACAAGATGAAAAGAAAAAAAAAAGCGTCTGGCCGGTCGGGGGGGACGGGGACTAAGGCAGGTGCAAAAAGTAAGAAAAATCCAGGCCAGGGGGCTTTAGGAAAGAATAGAAAGCAGATAGCTGAGGAGCAAGCAAAAGACGTTCCGTTTCCCAACAGGAAAGGTTCCAGAACAATCAGGAACCTTCTGGAGACACTTAAGACAGGCTGATTAGAACACCTGCAGCCAATCAAGAAGCTGCTAGAATCAATGAAGGAAGGCTAATCAGGGCATCTGGGTTTTAAAAAGGAGCTCACTTCAGTTTGTGGTGTGCGTGTGAGGAGCTGGGAGCAAGAGGCACTAGGAGTGGAGAGTGAGAACACGGACTGTTGGAGGACTGAGGAGTACAAGCATCATCAGACACCAGGAGGAAGGTCCTATGGTCAGGATAAAGAAGGTGTTGGGAGGAGGCATGGGGAAGTAGCCCAGGGAGTTGTAGCTGTCGCACAGGTATTCCAGGAGGCACTCTACACAGCTGCATTCCACAGGGCCCTGGGTTGGAACCTGGAGTAGAGGGCAGGCCCAGGTTCCCCCCAAATCCTGCCAACTCCTGGTCAGACACAGGAGGAGTTGACCTGGACTGTGGGTTCAGAAAAACGACTAAGCTGAGGGCTGCCATGAAGCTCCAAGGCGAGCAAATCTGCCAATAAGCGCAAGAATAACCAAGGTAGAGCAGGAACTTTGTCACAATTGTTAGGAGGACACAACTACCATTTACCCCTTTGGCAGAATTCACTTCTGTGAGTTAAACAGCCATATGGCATTAGCACAATTCTAACATTTTTTATCTTAAGTGGCAGAAAATCATTGTGCCTGGGATAATTCTTAACCTAACAGAATGACCTCTATGAAATATGTCCAAAAGTTTTATGATCCCCCCCATGCTAATTAAATATACTTCTATTGTTTAATCGGAAAACAGATACATTTCAAATAAAGTGATATAGTTTACAACAAGATACTGTAGGAAATAATTAGGTTGCAAGTTCTGGAGGCTTTAATACGGTTGAAATTATATAACTATCTTTGCATTCTTTGTATGGTCCTATTAAATGTACTAGGCATTGATGTGGCTGGCTGTCAGGCAGCAAAATGAAAAATAGTTTTAATAGCTGCTCTTTGACCTGTTTTATATTTTATGTCAATTATAATAGCACACAACCATGCATAATTATGAAGCATAGACGCATTCAAATGTACACATAGTTTGTGTTCTTATGGCAACCATTGCATTAGGATTTAGAAAACAAACTGATGACTTCCTATTGTTATAAGTCATCTAAGCATTAATACATTAGTATTAAATAGCTAAGACAGATTTGTCCATCAACCTGTCTTGAATAATTTTAAAGAAATATTTCTTTTGAGAGAGATGGACAAAATCCATGCCTGAATGCACTATATGTGCCATCTGTACAATTTCTAAGAATACAATAGGTAGCATCAACCAGTAATAGCAAAGTAACACTGGCAAGTACATAGATTTGTCATTGGAGCAGCAGTTTTTAAATGATCCAATTTAATCATAGCAGGAGTTTCTTTCTGGCTCCACCTCAGTAGTCCTTGTTTTGGAGCATTTAGGACAGAGGGAACTGATTTCGGGGGGTGGGAGAGGCATGTGCTAAGCATTCTACTCTCTTAAGTAAACCGATAACAATGACGGGAGAGAAGAATATCTTTGTAGCACTTTCAAAATTTGAGCTGCTAAAGGGAAATATTCTATGATATGCCTAAAAAAAAGAGACTGCGTAAGAACATACAGAATTGTTCCTCAGATTGTGTTCCGAGAATGTCTGAAATCATCCTGAGTGCAACAAAGGAGAAAATGTGGGTGTATTTACACTATGAAGATGTCAGCACCAAGACTTTGAGTAGAGGTGCTCCAATATGAAAGACTCTGAATTTGCATCCTAGAATGTAGTAGAGAAGACACAACAAACAACAGTAATATAGGCACATTATAATGACTTGAGGGGTAGGGTGAAGGGGATGAGTCTGGATTAATTTCTCTCTCTAATTGCTTTGGAAAGAAACTGAACAATCCAGAGGGAACCCCTTTACTATTTCATGTGTTGGGATATAATATATTTTGGGTGCATATAGAGACTTTCCAGTCACATTTAAATTTCTTTGGACAGTTAATATTTTCTTTTCCAAGCATTGTTTTAGGAGTAATGATAAACAAGTATAGTCATTGCGTATTTCACCAAAGTGATAGGTACAAATGCTTCCATTTTCTCAAGAGTCAAGATAGATGTGGTAATATCTTTTATTAGACCAATTTCTGTTGGTGAGAGAAACAAGCTTTCAAGCCACACAGCTCTTCTTCAGATCTGGAAAAGGTACTCCCGGACCTGAAGAAGAGCTCTGTGTGACTTAGAAGTTTGTCTCTCACCAACAGAAGTTGATCCAATGAAAGATTTTACCATGCCCACCTTGTCTCTCCAATATCCTGGGAGCATCAGTGCTACAACTACACTCCATTTTCTCAAGTGAGGGCATGAACTCATGGCTTGTGTTGTACAAGCCAGTTTATTTATGTGCTTAAAAATGCCTGTGGGAGATATCCAGGAAATCCAGAAAACCCTTCATATCTGAGAGTGGGACCCAGGGGACCCAGGAAATGTTCTAGTTTTCACTTTGACTCTGTGCCCATCTCACTGTTCTCTGCCTCTCTTTCACCATGTGTAACAAGGTAATAAGGAAAAAGCTTACCCACTGTATAGAGGTGTTGTGAGGATGAATTAGTTATCAGCGAACCTTGGCCCAACCTTATAGGCTGAGAGGCCCAATAAGCTGGATAATGATGCACTTCTGTAGCACAGAGGAGGACTGGGTGGACATGTGGGGTGCCCAACCAGATAATCACATCCTGAGTACCACAATGCTGTGCTCCCAAGGGGTTACCATTGGCACTAGCACATGTGGGGATTTTAGTGGGGAACACGTCGTGGATACACATTACATGGCTTCACTACTGAACTCAAGCACCACCTCCTGGGGTTCAGAAATTGTGTGGGACTCCTGCAGCCTTGATAGTATATTAGTGACCTTAGAGCAGCTCTTCCAGTATTACATTGTCTGAAGAGGAGGATTTCAAAAACAACCACAACAGAACTTCCTTGTTCAAAGCCCATCCAACTTGGCCAAAGCATCCAGTGTTTTAAGCTTCACAGAAGGAGCTGCCAGAATGCAAAGAGTAGGAGTGGAAAACATGATGCTCCCTTGAGGTTCATATCTTTCAAGACACAAAAGAACTCATAGTTTTGGAGTATTTCAAAGAGTCATACAGTAGTGCTAACATCCCATACAGTAAGTGCTTGCTAAGATAAGTTGTTCAGTGCTATAACGCATTTTGACAGGAAAATAAATAATTAATAATGAACTCATTGAGAAGGCCAGAATTAGATACTACAAAGGATTATGGAATTTTTTGCATGTCCATAAATCTGCATATCCAGCATGTCTTCCCTTTGTATCTCTTCTGCCCCAGCACAGCCCACATCCTCAAGAACTAGGACAGTAGGGAAAATCTGATGACACTTGGCTTTTGTTCGTAGTAGCCAAGAACATGCCAGCGATTGAGAAACAAGGCTATAATCAGACTCTATTGGTCCTGAAACAGCATCATTATCATAGCCTTATGTTTTCTTTTTGTTATAGATGAAGATGGAATGTTGATGACATTGAACAGAAAAAACAGTGTGTTAAGCGATTCAGAGAATATGCATTTCTCCTGATTTGTCTGAGGTAACTCAAATGAGATGCAAAAAGGTAATTTCTGTAAACATGTCATATTAAAGTTTGGAATATCCTGCTACATTTTATGTAGTTTACAAAGGTAGTACATATATCAGTGGGTGGTTAGTTAGTATTGTTGAGGAAGGAAGAATGGACACAAGATTCCTGAAAGTCTCAGAGGAAGTAAGAATGAGAAAGACTTGAATCAGATTTCACTTATGCTGGCTTTGCCCAGATGTGACTCTATTGACTTTAATCAAGTTAGCCCTTGGGTGAATGAGCTCAGCATTAAGCCCTCTTTTTCTGGCAGTTTTTCCATATTATCATTTGGTCTTGGCCATGTGCTCAGAGCAGCACAATACACAATTTAAAGCAGTCCTTTCACTGTAGAGCTTTCAGTAAGCCTGTAATCTTTATTCCCTTCTAAATTACTTGATTTCAGAGAGCAGGGATTGTAGGGAAATTTAAACATAGGCGCTTCAAATTTGACCCAATAAAGACAGAATATATTTTGTGGCATGCTCCTGAAATTGAGAATCTGAGAAATGACAGTTTCCCCACCCCTTTCTTTGAACTGACGACATCTCTTTAGCGCAGCTGCTGGATTTCAGATCACGTAAATAGCTGATTTTTTTTTAACTTGCTGATTTTAAAACTGCTTCCTTTACCTTGGCATCTGGGCTGTGGCAGGCTGCCAGACAAAGCAAGTTCCAGAGGTGTGGGCTCTCCATAGATAACACTCCCATTGGGTTATTAAATGGAGCAGTGATTGAAAAAGCTTTATCCCCATTGGAGGCAGATTCTACAGAAAGGCAAACTTCCACACCATTCATTTGATTGACAAGGTGGAAAAAAGCCGGTGTCATAAGGATTAAGAGGTGATTGAATGTAATATTGAGATTTATAGAGATCTTTGCCATTTCTTGATACAAAAAGGAGAGTCATGCTGCACTTCAGCTAAGCACTAACAGAAGAGAAAACTAAGGAACAGCCCCAAGAAATCTAATCCTTTAAGCACAGCCGGCCACACTCTTTAGAAGTTGGGGTGGTTGAACATGAAGCAAGTCTAGTTTTGTCCATACCATTTGTCAAGGTTCCTTCCCCACTCTGAACTCTAGGGCACAGATGTGGGGACCTGCATGAAAAACCCCCTAAGCTTATTTTTACCAGCTTAGGTTAAAACTTCCCCAAGGTACAAACTATTTTACCTTTTGCCCTTGGACTTTATTGCTGCCACCACTGAGCATCTAACAAATATATAAGAGGGAAAGAGCCCGCTTGGAAACATCTTTCCCCCCCAAATCCTCCCAAACCCTACACCCCCTTTCCTGGGGAAAGCTTGATAAAAATCCTCACCAGTTTGCATAGGTGAACAGAGACCCAAACCCTTGGATCTTAAGAACAATGAAAAAGCAATCAGGTTCTTAAAAGAAGAATTTTAATTGAAGTAAAAGAATCACCTCTGCAAAATCAGGATGGTAAATACCTTACAGGGTAATCAGATTCAAAACAGAGAATCCCTCTAGGCAAAACCTTAAGTTACAAAACGACACAAAAACAGGAATATACATTCCATTCAGCACAACTTATTTTATCACCCATTTAAACAAAACAGAATCTAACGCATAACTAGATTGCTTACTAGCCCTTTACAGGAGTTCTAACCTGCATTCCTGCTCTGGTCCGGGCAAAAACAACACAGACAGAGAGAACACTTTTGTTTTCTGCCCCCCCGCTATGAAAGTATCTTGTTTCCTCATTGGTCATTTTGGTCAGGTGCCAGCGAGGTTATCTTTAGCTTCTTAACCCTTTACAGGTGAAAGGGTTTTTTCCTCTGTCCAGGAGGGATTTAAAAGTGGTTAGCCTTCCCTTTATATTTATGACACCATTGCACTGCCAATTTATAACAGCTTTGCAAGATGGAACAGCCCCTTGGGATCAAGAGGCAGGTCTCAAGTTTGTCTGTCAGGACTTTGACTTTGACATAATCAGTAGTCGGACACACAGGAAGCAAGCATTTCATTCATTAAGTCACCAGACTTCTACATGAAAACAGCACTGACTGAGTGAAGTCAAAGTCTGGAGTCTCAATCAGTAGCTGAAATGGCCGCTTTTCAAGGAATATTACAGGATTTTAGACTTCCACTGTAGCATCAGAGGAAGAATTTTTCTGTTTTATTTACTTGGCATAAAACCTTCTGCCTGTTGGAAGCCTTGACTTCAGCTTTCCTCACTCCATTCCCTTAAAATTGTCATGCAAGCTTGTAAACAGGAGGCTCCCTCAGTTACCTCAGAGTGGTTTGAACAAACTAACATCATAACAAGAGTGTTTATGGAAAAATGCTTGAGCACTGAAGCAGAAAGGGCTTAGCACTGATCAGACCTCTCTTCCACCTTTATTCTTCACTGTTCACATTGAAATGCAAATATCAGCGCAGGGTTTCCACTGGCGTGCCACTCACAAATTGAAAAGCAGTTTTTATCTATGCAAATGTAAGCATGGTAATTGAAGTTAATCAATCAATGCTAGCTTTCACTAAAACCTTGAACATGATTGAATAAAGTAATTATCATTCAGCAGAAAATGATGAAGTTGTAGACAGCATGAACCTTATTAAAGGAGGATTTTGAGTCACAATGGCTTAATTTAGCTAACAGCCCTGCCTTAGCCCAAGCAACATACTACCCTTGCTGTCTAGAATTGTTTTATGGAAAATAGGGGGGCATTTTTTTTTTAATTTTACAGTGCTGGATTAGTAAAAAGTACTTGTTACACTACAAAGGATAAGCCATAATTAACATCCTTCTTTACTCTAAATAGACCAGTGAACAAAGATTGCTATGACATCTTAGAGGTGCCCAATAGCAACACTGGGCTATTGAAACTATTAATATACTTTAAAATAAAAAATGAAGAAATGTAGCAATTTCAATGTATTTTGTGAAACTACAGTTTGTAAATTCATATGCTGCTTAGAGCAAGATTACAGATTTCTGAATGTAAAGAAAAATTATTGAAATATGTAGCATCCTTTGCCTAACAGGACATAAAACTATATGTGCTAAAAAATGGAAAATGTATTTTATTTGATTGAGAGGTTGCAGTAACAGGACGTAGTTGGTGGTTAGTTGCACAGAATAACCATTCTTTCAAATATATCTCATTAATAGGTGTTTTGCTGTAGTGTCTTACAGTACATTACTGGGCTTGGTACACAGAAAAAACACACTGTATAGTCCTCCTTTGTAGTCCCATATTATATATATTAATTTACCTTTGGCATTTTTGTTCTTAATACGTACCCATGATCAAAAATGATTTTTGTGGGTTTTTTTAAAACTAAAAAAATATTTTGGTTTTTCAGATAGAAGGTTGCAAATTATTTCTTAATAGCAATCCAGTAATTTTTAGATGGGCCCAGAAAAAAGCCAAATCTTTGGACAACGTAGATGTTAGGGTAAAGCAAGGTA
>NC_136390.1:24805175-24915175 GCF_965140285.1 Lepidochelys kempii | reverse complement strand
TGTGGGTGACCCACCAAAGTATGTATATATTTTTGATTTACAGCTTAACCTGGAGTCTGGCAAACTATCCCTTACCTCGCTGTGAAAGACGTTAGTTGTGTTTGCTTATTTTAATGAAACAATAGACATTTGAATGTGCTGTTGAAGTTAAACATGTTTTCTCTTCTTTGTACTCTGTAAGTGCCCATCTTGGTATAACAGCTTTTGTAAATGTAACATTTCAAAGGGCCAAATTCTGCTCTGAGTGGTGTAAATTCAGTTACGCTATTGCGCCAAATTCTGTACTGATTCTGTAACCCAGTTATTTCCATTGACTACAGTGCTTTATACAGTCTGTAAGTCAGTTCAGAATTTGGTCCACTGACTTCAGGACAGTTATTACACCAGGATAAGCGAGAGTAGAATTTAGCCCAAAGTTTTGTCTAACTGGGGCCAATACTTGCTGCCCTGTTCTAGTGTTTATTACCATGCTTGGTCCCCAGGAGTCAACAGAACTACACAGAACTACTGATAGTCTTTGTAAGAGGGATCCTGATCCTTCAAAGACTTAAACACAAGGTTAACTTTACCCAAGTGAGCAGTCTTATTATCTTTTATGTATAACTACTAACATGGATAAAGTTAAGCAAGTATGTAAGTATTTGCAGGTTTGGGGCCAGGGTATGCCCTTGTTACCCAAAGGCATCATGTTCCTAGATGTTAATAAAATGCATTGTATCTCATCTTTAAAAACAAAAATAATTTGAAAATACATCATTCATTTAAGTTTCATCAGGAGCCTATATTAAATGATCCTTTTTAAGAGTATACGGTAAGACCTCCCTCTCTCTTCAAAAAGATTTTTTATAGATGCGTGCAGTGGGAGTTCTACTTTTAAAGTATCCCTTGATATCTCTGTTACAAAATGTTTGTCTATTAAGGGGAGTTTTAAAACATTACTTTGCTCTTAGTGCTTCTCTCTATACTAGTATTTTGGGTATTTAAGTCACTAAGGACTTACATTTGTTAATTGTAGATCATGTCCTGGGTATTTTCTTCTGCACATCAAACATCTAGGGTAAATGAACATGCCTCACACTCCAAAGGGTTCTGTATACAACCTACTGGATATGATACTTGAGAAACATGCAGTTCAATTATCAGTAGTAACAACATGGTCAGAAAAATCTCAAATGAAGCCCTAGTTGATCGAGCAGTTTCTGGATCAATATGTCCAGTACAAGATAGGTAGTTCAACTTGTCGCACTATTGAGTCTCTTGGAGAAGAGAAAGCCAGGACTTCAGAGTGCTTGAAAGTGGCCACGCAGCATTCAGTTGGCCTTTGGCCAATATCCAGAAAGTGCAATTCCATCACCAGCAATGGATGGAGCTACTGGATATAGGTGCTTTTATGAAGGACACAGCAATTCTAACAGGAATTCACTATGAAGAAAAGATTTCATTTGGAAAGTGGAGGAAAATGTTTCTGGAACCAAAGTAAATATTTTGTGCTGAAGTACAAATACAAGATTAAAGAGATCTAAAAGATAAGCATTTACTGATCAACTTTTGAAAAAAATAATCAGAAATTTATTCACCATCCTTTCCCTCCCATTCACCTCTTATACCTGATCATCTTATTTGTAAAAAGGAGGGAATGGAATCAGTTGCATACAAGATTAACACAGTATATTCAAAAAGTAGAAAAAATAGAAAATATTTTTATAAAGAAAGGGGTGTACAGTAACATTACTTGGAGTCAGACCCAGCACTGCAATAAATTCTGTGGTGGTTTACAAGAATTTTACTGTGCGCTGTCATTCTAAGAAAGAATGCCTTATAACCACTATAACTGCCCTATCACAGGCTAGTTAAATAGTTTTTAAGATAGTGATCACTATTTCGGAGACTCATATATCCCAGTATGTTAGGTGTGCTGCTACTTTTGTGCTTTGTACAGTGTTGTCAGGGACAATCATTCATAGAAACAGATACCGAACAGTATTTCTCCTTCAATCTGTGTTAACAATTTGAGCTGGTTGACTAGAAACAAAAACATATGACAAATTAAGGCCATATTTTAGTTTGTGAAGCATTCAAGATCATTTGCCCAATTTCTGCAAATATGGGTGGGATTTTGGAATATTTATTGCTATTTATGATTGATTTTTCTTGGTGTGTGACTGATTCCACGTGGTATTTGTGAGCTGTAACTCACAAAAGCTCATGCTCAAGTAAATCTGTTAGTCTCTAAGGTGCCACAAGTACTCCTTTTCTTTTTGCGGATACAGACTAACACGGCTGCTACTCTGAAACGTGGTATTTTTGCTTCCTGATAGATTAAGATGATTATAATTTTTTGATAGAACAAGTAATAGGAAATAAAACATAGATAGCATGAATTCATGAACCTTTGGGAATTTATGAGAACAGACCACCCCTTGTGCAGACTCACCTCATCTTGCCCCCCTGCCTTAGTGGAACATTGACCAGTTCTGCTAGGTTACAGCCCTCCAGACATGGGATCAGAAGTAGGAATTTCCCCAAATAAGGTGACACATTTGCCTTTTGTATCCGGAAGCCCAGGTTCCAGTCTGAGACAGGCCATGAGTAAAATGACTTTGCTAGGTTTAATCTTGTCCCTATGGGAGACTTGTCCATGTCAACTCTTCTCCACCCCCGCACTCCCAATTTGGCATGAGTTGCAGTTATTCCTTATTGAGATGTGACTAGCATTGTAGTTATAAGGGTGTTAAGGCTGAGAGGTTGGTATGCGGGAAAGCTTTACCTGACTATACTACATATGGGTGTAGGACTGTCTGCCACTCACTTTTGCTGCCACTAATTCACAGTTTGAAAAGTAATATTGTTTTTAAGGAAAATAGAATAAACTTAATTTTGATACAAATAATGCAGATATTCTCAAACATGTGCCTTCTTTTCTGAATATCAAAATATACTTAAAATGTTACATTTTAATTTATTTTATAGTATTTTTACCTTGTTTAAAATTTCCGTTGAGAATAAAATAATTCAGAATACATTGATGTAGAAGATATTTCACCATTATCAACTAACAAACTATACACATAGCTCAACATTCGGAAAAATATTACTAAAAATCTACATAAAAAGTCCAAACTTTTCACCTGAAATTCCTAAATTAATAATATAAGATAGGAAATGTGCATCAGGAATACTTTCGCTCATATGGAATAAATGTGTAATACTGACCTGAGTGATATGTATAAATTGTGACTGCCTTTGACTTTGCTAACAAGAGCTGGGATTTTGGCTTCCCTGTCACACTACACGTATAGGCAATGCCTAAAATATTCCGCGGTAAACTAGTAACAAGGTCCCTAGATTCTGCTGTGTTCTGGTGAAAATTCTGTCATCTTCAGAAATTTATAAATGGAAGGTGTTTTTATAGATTTGAATACAAAATACAATCAGTATGGTAGCCATAGTGTTTGTTTAGAAACTAAATTCTTTTTCTTTCATGCTGTACTCACGTTTTCAATTTTCCGTATCCTGCAGAGTGCCATCTTTATGTTCCAGAGTCAAAAGCAGATCAAGGTAGATGGGATGCTTGACACCTTTCAGAGCAATGTGGGTTTCAGGATGTCTGCATATTTGTGGAGTTCTCACTGCATTTGTTATGCTTGGTGTTTACTTTTCAAAGCTTCTCTCTGCAACCATTAGGGCTAGAAACTATTGTTTATTTATTGTCACCACCGCCAAATTCTAGGGCACAGTTCTGCAGGAAGAGAGAAATGTTGTGGCAAATTTTGCAGTGTAGAAATTCAGAATGTACGGAGCTATAGCATGGGAAGTGTAGGCTGTAGACTCTCACAGTGGAGGGGAAAGGGAGTGACTTTTCAGGATCGTCTTTCATCTGAAATAGTATAGCTTTATTTAACATTCTATGCAAGGTTAGTAGGGGATGCAGTCACTGTGCACAAGCTCAAAGATAGGTTCTTGCCAAGACTACATTTTGTCTTAAGAATCCTGATCTGAAATGCCTTGCTTATTAGCTGGAAACTAGCTTTTAGGGGCTTTCTTGATCCTGTTTTGTTTGAGTGCAGCCATTCATCTCCATCCACCTTTCTCTGTTGTTATTTTTTAAAATTGTTCTAGGTTTTATGTGTATGCTTCCAGCTCTAAAAGAATCCCTCCAACCCTCCTTATCAACACCATGTATCTGAGAAGGTGAGAAAGCAGAAGAAAAGAGAACATATACAAAGGTAGAAAAAATATTTAGTGACATTTTGGTTTCCCATTCATTTGAATGGGAGCCTGCAATACTGCATCTTTGTCTATCGGTGACATTGTGTGAGTCAATAAAATAGCAGCAGCATTCCCAAACCCACACACCTGATTATAAAACATTGTCTTCCTGACTGGATAGGTACTGCTGGCTTCCTCTGCCTCCCTTAATGCAGAGGTGGCCCAGAACACCAGAGGTGATTCCTTCCTTAGGGAAATAATTTCAGAAGGAAATAGGGTACCCAGAGACTTTTTCTCTCTTACAATGGACAGAAAAATGGAAAGGGGAGGAACTTCTCTTTTGCTTTCCGATGGGTTCCTTCTTCTCTTTGGTCCCTTCACTCTTAAGTTATTGTATTAGACTCTACAAAAGGGATTTCCTGACATTAGGGTACCTTTCTGGGCTGACCCCACATGGCCCCCCACCCTCTTTCCTTGTACTTTTTCAGTGGTGGGTCTCTCCATTAAACTGCAGCGGCTAGTTATGTGGTCAGTAACGTATGACGCCAGATATGCTGACTTGATTTCCTGAAAGTGGTATTAACTTGTATATGCAACAAAGATTAAGTGTTTTACTAAATGCATGAGTCTGGATTATTGGAGGGAGACACAGCCAAGCTTTCAACTTTCCAGAGGAAGGGAGTGAAATATTGGGCCTGAGGAGATAGATAAATCTGAGACCAAAGCAGAGACCAACACTAAATGGATCTTATTGTATCATACTTGGGGAGAAGTTCAATCCATCCTGCAAAACCATTGAGCAAATCACCTTTGTATTAGTAACTAAGGGGGAGTAGAACCTTCCCAACCTGCAGGGCTGCAGTGCACTGCCTCTGCACTGCTTAGAAAGGGGTTCCCAGGTACTGGCTCCATATAAACAAGATCTAGTGGCAGCTACTTAGGTACACAACAACGGACTCCTCCCAGATGGTCTATGTGGAGCTATTGCAGAATCCCTACATGCACAGGTACGGGGTAAGTGCAGGCTCTCACCATAAATGCTTACATCGGACTATCATTACATGAGTGACATGAGGGGGGGGGGGTGTCTTCCAATGGTGACATGCAACCCAGGTTGGTGAATATGCAGGTCAGTTCCTGACACAGCTTTGTCTATCATTTATAAAAACAAGTACTAGTAATTTTGTTCTTTTCTCTCTCTGGCAAGTGCTTTCCATCTCCTGAAGAAATTCAGTTAATGTCTATGGGGAGCAAGAGAGAGGGAGGTTAATATTCTGTTCTAATTTATCATTCCTTACTGCATAACTTTGGCTTTGTAAATAGGGGAGGACTTTAAATATTGTGATATTTTGTTAAGAACTGACATGTCTTAAGTGTGAAATGGTGAGTCCAGAAGACTGGTCAGATATACAGCAATGTTATATTAGAGAACCTTATAATATGATTGGAATATACAGTGCTCTACTGGAAAAAAAGAAAGAAAGAATGAAGGGTAGTGTTTTTCATATAAACAAATTCATTTGATTTACTGTGCTTTACATGTATATTGTATTTAATGTTTCCATCATTCTAAAACATTCTGTGGCTTTCCAAGTGCAGTAGAGTTACAAAGCCTTGTTTCTTGGCTCTGCAATTGGCTCCTCTATTAATCAGAAAACATCTGGGCAATAAAAGCTTTTTTGTGTTGAAGAATGGGTGTGGTTGGATCCCTCCCCCTCCCCCCCTCACCCTGCCTGTGCATCCACAGACCACCAGCTAGGTTTGAGTGTCTTGCTTGCAAAAATGTTTTGTGATGTTCCTGCTGTTCCTTCTCTCTGCATTTGACAGGAACTTCTTCATCAGTCATTTTCTTTTCTAAAATATTTTCAGCCACATTCTGCTCTTACAGTTTTCTTCAGCCTTGCCCTGTGCGTGTGTGTAGCACCACAAAGTCATAAGCAAACACACTCCCCTTCATAGTCTCTGGGACCAGATGAAGTAAATGTTCAAGCCAATATCAGCTGACACTGTACCTAAGGCGGCTAATATCTCAGGGGCCAACACAGCCTCAGGGTCAGTGAATGAGGGCAAGGGTGCTCTGGCTGAGGAGCTGTTTAGGTCATTTGGGTTCAACATCTGGCTGTGAGGGGAGCATTCTAGTTATGAGTTATATTATCTTAAATATCTATCTGTACTGCTTCTTTGATCCCTTTGCACTGCAAAGAAAAGCCACCACACATCACACCTCTCCAGTGGGTGTCGAGGCAGCATAGTTTGCTCTGAAACAAATTCCCCATTCGCTGGTGCCAGGCTGTGGCCCTGGAAGGGATGTACTGGGGTGAGAAAAGGAGTACAGTGTGCTCCAGTAATCTCCATCTATGGAGGATGGTCCTTTGGTACTCTGTAATCTGTGCTAGGTTTGGAGTTAGTGCAGATCAATCCAAAGAGTGAGGGAACCAGAAGTACCCTCTGCACAGTGGTGTTTGATGAAGGAGAGAATCTGTGTTTATTGTTTATCATCTGTACTCTAATGCGCATGATACTTTGCAAGGTTAGGCACCCTCAGAGTATCTCACCATAACTTCAGCATTTTATCTTTGTCTCAGATTCCTTAGTCTACATTTAATATAGCATATGTACCTCTCAGATATGCTTATTAATCTTTCTTTTTATTGCCTTTTCAGCAGAAAGCCCACAATTTTCACAGGACACGTCAGTAAGAGGAGATATGTAATAAAAATCAGACAAGTGTGCTTATTTTCCAGGATAAAGACACTACCCTACTATTATGCTTCTTACATTTAACAGTATAAACAACAATTTAGTTTGCCCTTAATGTCCTAAATATGCTTAGATCCATAATAGACAAAATTGAAGGGCAAGGCAAAAGGACAAAGAAAAAAATTCAAACAGTCTGCAAAAATAACCTGAAATGTACTTCTGGAATCCTTACCATGTTGTTGAAAAGAAGCAAGTATAGGAAACGCTGCGTATTTATGGTATCATATACTGTACTGAGGCCTTGAAGACAAAATCAGTGTATCTCCTACACTCTGGAAGTGTGTATTTAACCATGTTAAGAGCCTTTGTTTTATTATAATACTTCGAAACTGGGACTGTGATTTTTCCCTTGTTACAAAGGAAGAAGAAAACACCCTGCACTGATGAGAGATGAACTGTGAAGCCCTGGGAAAGGATCAAACAAGATCATAACTGTTGAGGCTTATTGAGTAGAGCTGGGTGAAATTTTTCAACAGAAATTATTTTTATTGAAAAATGCATATTCGGATCAGCCAAAACATTTGACAATTCATGGTGAATTGGCAAGTTGTTTCAATAAAAATAGTCCAAAAGCATCAATATTTTGGTTCAACTTTTCTTTTTAAATGAGATACTTCAGTTTTTCAATTTGCGACAACTTTTTCTTTTCAAATGAACAAAACGAAAAATCAGATATTTGCACAGTTTTACTACTGAGCCCTGGGGCATGTAGCAGGCTTTCATTTGAGTTGGACTGTACATTTTATATTACTAGGTAATTCAACCTAAAAGGAGACTTTTGTTTGAACAAAAGGTGTGTGTGCGCGCCACGCATGTGCACACTCATGATTGATAGAAAAGGGCAAATGGACACTGTGGCATACTTGATGAGGGTCTGAGGAAGGCAGCCCACTTAAATGGAGTAATGAACCCACAGAAATGAGGGCATCAGTAAAGACCTGCTGCTCCTCACATATTTCTGCAGAAATGCTGACATGGTGGTATCACTGCAAGATGTAGTAGCAAATTATGTGAATGGAAACCATCTTGCTGCAGCGTGGAGACAACATAAAGAAAGGTGACCCAGATAATTGGCTAGAATGGCCTTTCTGAGACATAGGTAAATGTAGGAAACAGTGATTTGAGGACCTGAACTTGAAGGCAACATAACAGAATTCCTTACATTTCCATTAAAATATCCCACAGCAATCAAACAGCATAAGCAAAGAAAACCATAGTTAATTCAGATCAGGTATAAGTGTCAGGGTAAGTGTTACTGGATTCAGACAAGTGCTCGATCCACCTGCACACAGGGACCCTGGACCCTGATTTGGGTAGTGCTGGATGGGATAACCACACAACAGTTTTTGACTGGAATAACCATCCATACAAGAGACCAGTACTTTAATGATGAGTTGCTGAGGATAGAGCCTCCAACCTGCTCCGTGAGCTGGAATTACAATGGAGCAGGGCCCCTCCTCTCTGGCTCCCCACTCCTCAAAATATTGAAGTGCTGTACCTATGAGAAAGGAGGTTTAAGAGAAGAGGTGGCAATGATGGCAGAAACCACAGTTCCAGGACCTGAAGTGGTGGTGGTAAGTTAGAGCCCTCTTCTGCCTCGGTCTCGCAAACACCAACAATGGTTCCCTCCCAGGTATTTGTGGTGGGTTTCAATGCTGCATCTTGGAGCGGACAGTCTGCTGCATGTTGCACTCAGTCCACTCCTCAGTACAGCCTAGAGCACATATCACATGCAATTCATGATTCCTCAAGACAGGTTCTCTATGCGTAGGCCTGTTGCTGCTTTATTGGATTCTCTTAGGCACTGCATAGCAGTAGGGGCAGAGAATAAGACAGTGGATGACGAGGCAAATGGGGAGCAAGTAAGGAAAATAGAAGATAGACAGATCATACAGACAACAGTGCAGTAACAAGTGTAGTCGTGCTACGTATAAGACTCCAGATCACAGTACAAAGGCGCCTTATGAGTGTAATGGCTTAAGGTAAGGGATATGTGACCAGAAGCAATGGTGCAGTACTTGAGTTCACCACAGGTATCCATAGACCAGAAACCAATTGCTTTTAGGCAAGTGAATTCATTCTCAATGCTCTTCTCCATTTTTCCAAGATTTACTAAAATGGCATGGTGTTGTGTAGTGTCTGTATCCTGCACACTTACATGCAGCATAGTTGTTTGCTTTCTGAGTTCATGGGACTCCTCACTTTTCTGGAATATCGTGTTTCACCCACAGCATAGCCTGGTACAAAAGGTAGAATATGGCTCCTTCTGATTAATTTTAACTATAGAATTCTGGCCTGTTTAAATATGGTCTCCTAACAGAGTTTTCATGGAAAAGTCAGATTGATGTCTCAACCTAAAGTACTTAGGAGTTTGTCCAACAATTAATAACATAGTATTTTTATTTTCATTACAAAATAGTTAGTGAGTTTATATTTCATATGATGATGCTAGTAATTTATATAATAAATAGTCACAATATAACTCCATCTTTTTTAGAAAGTAGCATTTTTGTACTGTTGTATCATTATAATATGTATCAATGTATCATTGAAACATTATAATACAAGTGCAATGAAATTATACAGCCATTTTGTGCATTTCTGAAGCATCCAAAGATGCTTATTTTTTAAGCAAAAAATATTTTCTCATACATTTATATATACGTAGCTTTAAAATGTAATGGAACATTATGAGTATATTTTTTCATAAAGGGTTTGAACCTTGTGTAGCCAACTATCAAAAAATGTATAAATTATACAAAAAAATTTAGCATCATTTTTTTTTCCTGGGAAGTGGAGCAGTTAATATTCAACATGAAATGTCTAATCTTTAAATACATTATAATCTAACTGCTTAGGATAATTTTTGCTTTAATACCTTAAGAGTCTGCAAAGCCTGAAGGATGGGATTATTAAAATGGAATTTTAATGTCAAAATTATCAGAGAAGAGAACATATTGCTAGTGTTCATAAAAACATGTATTCAATTTCTGTATGATTTGTTCAAATAAGAGATGAGAATATATTTGATTATAGCTAGTAAGTATTCTGAAAGTTGATCAGCTGACTGTAGGTCATTGCAACACAAGAGCTGTCAACTACAGGGATTAGTATACTTAAGACACTGCCATATGTGGTAATGTGTAAACATACCTGTGCTACTGGCTCATTTTTAAGATGCTGCTTATATAAGAAGGAAGACTCAAGAACAAAACTTACACAGAGAATGGAAAAGCAGTCATTATTAAAAATGAAACTGTAAAGTGTGTGTGGGATGCGGGTGGTGAAGGAGTGCTCAGTATTTATTTTAGTGGGAAATACATTTCTCCAAAAAGTACAAAAGTTCATATCACTTACAGTACTAAATATAAGGCACTTCCTGATATCTCAGAAATTTCTTCAGTATTCACAATCCTTTTCATTAGTTTTTTTTTTAATGAACAGTCATGCAAGTGAATATTATTTGTTCACAAGAACTTTAATAGAAAGCAACATCTCATTATTATTGCATTTCATGTATTTGTGCAGTCCGCTTAGAATCCTTTGTTCCCCTCCTCCTGCTGAGAAAAGTTTGTCATCCAGTCAGGGAGTAGGAAAAAGACAATGTTATGTGATAATCACATACCACAAATCATATAAAATAATCATCTGTCCAACCCATACTTAGTATGGTGAGGATTTACTCACATGGCTACACAATCTGTCTCAACACAAATAGTTGAATGCTGATGAAACAATTTGTGAATAACCCAAAGGTTGCAATTTGTTTGCAGAAAGTGTTCTTAAACAATTTTAAATAAAAACTGAACTGGTAAAAATCAGCTTTATTGATGGATTATTCATCAACCAAAAATGGGTACAATTCATTTAATAAAATAATTTGCAGTGAATTGTTCATGTGATCCTACTAAGAAGTAGGATGCAAGCAAGAGTCATTTACATTTTAAGATTTTTATTCAGTTCACATTCATTAATGCCAAAATTAACTTATGGTATATAAAATGCAATATCCTGCCAAGTTATACAAAGAAGCAATAATAAGATAGCATTTAACTATACTATTTTAGGTAATTATTTTTACAGAAAATACATACTTTGCAGCGCTTCTATAATTGTGTTTGTCAGTTTCTTAAGGAGGATTATCCATGTGGCAGTACAAACTTTTCTTTCTATGTTAGCAGATACCTACAATGATGGCTCATACATAATAATTTAGGACTATTAATAGAAACTATAATAAGCAATCAATAGTCATTCAAACTTACAAGTATAATTTTTACCCAACTGGGGAAGATGCAGGAAGCTCTCCTATGGTTTGGCATAAAACACAAAAACACAGGAGGTATCATTTTCAGAACAATGCACATTTGTAATTTATGAATGTTCTTTTATATACTTGTATGTACAGACACTTTTTTTGCTTTTTCCCCCCAGTGCTACATAATTATAACTTGAAAAATGTAAATATTTATGAATTCACAGGATGTTCACTGGAAGAGAAGAATGTTATACTTGCAGATTTGTCTTGTACTTGTAGGATTCACATATTATTATTTGCCATCATGATGTACTAAAAAATACAATATGATATATTTGACTTTTCTAAAAAATACCATCTGGTGTTATTTTTGAGTGCTGGAGATTAGCTCTATAATTGCTTATAGTTAGAGACAGATATTACCACATTTGTTGACAGTTTTGCTCTCTATAATAATTTTACATTTAAATAGTGACTTTCATCCTGATGGATGTTAAAATGCTTAAACTGATATTCAAACTTTATAGTTCTTCTTTGAGTGCTGGTTCTATATGTGTTCCATACTTGAGTATGCTTGCAGGCCATGTGCCCAAGACCAGAAATTCTTGCGAGTAGTGTCTGTTGGTCTGCACCTACACCATAGGTCTCCTTTTGCTCAGTACCAAGGGTATATGGGGAGGTGTGGACCAACCACTTCTCCTGTTCCTTCTTACCTCCACATGGCCTGAGTCTGAACCTCTGTGTATGAAGCTATCATTGCACCATCTTTCAAATCTGTAAATATAATTGTATACAGTTTTAGTGTTTTAAATTGTCTTTATGTAGTTAGTGTAAACTAGTTTTTCCCTGTCTCAGGGACCCTCTCCGTTTCCCCCTCGGGAGAAGGACTATGACCAGAGTTCTGGGATTTAAGAGGTGTCTCTCCCATCCATGCTCCTTCTTGGTCAGTAACAAACACCAATGCTGACTTTACTGCCTTGGGAGGAGACATATCTCCTGCCAGGCCATTGTCTGTCACTACTTCCATCCCCAAGCCTAAGAGGGACAACAGTTTTGACTGAGGAAGCATCTCATGGAGAAAGACAAGAGACCCCAGTTGGATCCAGGCTGGGAAGAACCTTGTACATGAACCTCAGTCCTTGAGCACCGCATCTCCGAGCATGAGTTCCAGAGCAGAAGTCAGATCTGATCCATCGAAAGACCCATTAGCACAAGCTTCTCATGCAAGTAACAGGTACTTTCACAGACACAAGAACAGATCCTTTTGGCCAGAAGCTGGGAATGAGTGACAGGGAATGATCATTTGATGATTACCTGTTCTGTTCATTCCCTCTGGGGTGCCTGGCATTGGCCGCTGTCGGAAGACAGGATGCTGGGTTTAATGGACCTTTGGTCTGACCCAGTATGGCCGTTCTTATGTTCTATCCCCCTCCAGATCTGCTCCCAAGAGAAGGGATCACTTCCCATCTCTCTCCAAATTGGATTAGTCCTCGTGCTTGGGTCCTAAAGACTTAGGCCTATTTAAGCCTCTCAACTACAAAGGTAAGGCGTTCAGGAGCAAGGATCCAATGGTATCGAGTTTAGTACGAACTAGTAAGCTGAAGAATCAGCCTCTGCCAACACCAACCAAGAGCTCCAGATGAGACTCCTCTCCGCTGGGACTGTACTGATCCTGTAAGGATCTGCTGGCCACTAAGCACATGGATGCACCATATCTGACTACACCAAGTACTGGGACCCCTGGCACTGTAGGACAGACTGAGACTTATACCTCCCTTATACCTCCAGAATATCTTCTCCCTTCCTATAGCAGGGTGGTCACACGCTACTGCCCGGAAGGGCTTAAAACAGCCCTGGGAGAGGGCTGGGGCAGGGGAAAAGCTGGGCTGACTGGCAGAGTAGCCGCAGCTGGGACCACACCCCAAACAGACCCAGCTCGTCCTATAAAGGCCAGTGAAGCCAGGAGCTAAGGGGACTCTCCCTCTAGCTTGCTGAGGGAGAAGGGCCTGGCTGCCTTGAAGCTGAGAGACTACCTGAGGTGGGGCAGGGCTGGGGGAAGGCCAGAGGAGCTGGGGAGCTCCAGCCTGGAAACCCTGCAGGCCTAGAGTAAAAGGCCAAATAGGTACTGGGATTGCAGGGGGCAGCCAAAGGTAGGCAAAGACAGCAGGTCCAAACCCCCCTTGCCTATGATGAGTGGCGCTTACACTGCAGTCAGCCCCAGGGAACGGGGGCTAGGTGATGACTGGCAGTGGCCATAGACTGAGGCAAGGTGGGGGTAGAGGGTTGGGGGTTCCCCGGGGAGGGGAGACCCAGATCTGTGCGGGGTACTGCAGCTTGAAAGGGGGCACTGGGGTGCAGGAGGGACTCGGGGCCCAGTGGCAAGCAGGACACCGGCCTGCAGACGGCGCTCCTGAGGCTGGAACACTAATTCCTTGGACGACCAGCAGGAGGTGTCGCAGGGGTAAGTCCTGCACCACTACGCTCCCATACCCACAATCTCCACCAGCCTCCAGTTTCAGATAGCTAACTACCAGGCCCTGTTAGCAAAATATGGTTTTATGAACTGCTCCAAATTCTCTGAGTTTAAAGATAAACTTGTTTGGGAGGATGGACCCCAATTCAAAGCCCTTGTCAATGAGGGTAGACTCATACCAAAAACCTCACTCCAGACCACAGTAGACATGGCCAACACTGCATCTAGAATTATAGAAACCACGACAAGTAATGAGACATGAATTATGGTTCCACTCTTTGGGTTACCCATAGAGGTTCAGAATATCATTGAGGATTTGCCATTTGATTAAATGAATCTCTTTAGCAAGAAGACAGAGGAGCCTTTGCGCTTATTAAAAGGCTGAAGTACAGCCCTGTACTCTCTGGGCATTTATACTTTGGCCCCACAGAGGAAACATCATAAACCAAGGCCGCCTCCACAGCTTTTCTACCGAAAACCATATGAACCATCACACAAGCCTCAGTGGTTGCCAAAATAGAGCCTATCCACCTTGACGTCAGCCACCCAACCTCATCCACTAGCTAAAGGTTACTTTTGACAGTACACTTGAGAGTTGTGAACCATCACTTACGGCATCCCCACCTGTGTCCCAAACCAGCTTTGGTGGCTGCCTATGTACTTCACCTGTAACTGAAGGGCTATAACAATGAGCAAGTGGGTACTAGATGTTATCCACTTTGGTTACACCATCAAGCTTCTTTCTCCACAGCCCTACAAACCCCCTTCCTGGACCCTCTTCAGGGACCATTCTTACAAGGAGATCCTCCAACAGGTTATAGAACTCAAATAGGACTCTTTCCTCAAACAGGTTATAGAACAAGGGCCACCTCAACATCAGGGGAAAGGGTTCTGCTCTCAATATTAAATAGTTCTCAAGAGAAATGGAGGATGGACCCTCAGTGCACATTTAGGTGCCTGATCCAAAGTCAACTGAAGTCAGTGGAACAACTCCTACAGCCTTCAGTGAACTTTGGATCAGATTATTTAGTTCTCTCATTTCTTTTTATTTCAGTCTTTTTCTGAGTAAAAGAATTAAGTGCTTAGAAGTTTGATTATGGTCTTCAGTGACTGTAACTCCCCCCCCCCCCGATGCTTTATGGGGAAAGAACCTTTTTAAATGGAAGTTTTGATGTTCATTCCCATTTCTCCTCTTTAAGTCTCTCTAAGGCAGTCACTAGTCCTGCTTCAGGCTTAATGTGAGTTTAGATATGATCCATTCTCTATGAGATCAAGATTAATTGATTATGCATTGATCCTTACCTTAGAGTTTAGCAGCTCTGTTAATTCCAGTACTTGAGAAAGTTTGGGATTCCTTCTTTCATAGTGGCCTTGATTTTGAAATTCTTTTATCCATTTTTGACATAAACACAAAATATAGGAATCAGGACAACATAAAATTATTTCCTGAAAAACAGAAGAACTGACATTAGGCAAATGGAAAAAAGGGAGGGAAAAAAATCTCTTTCTTGTGAGAAACCACACTTTTTAAAAATAATAGTGTCTGACAGGGTCCCAGAGTCTTAATTTAATAACAAAATAATTTAAAAGACAGTATAGTTTTCTGAGATACAGTAGACAAGCACTGATAAAACTGAGTCACTGAGATGCTAAGTGACTTGCTAAAGGTCACACATTAAGTCTGTGGCAAAGTTTTTACAGATTTCCAGTCTTGTGCCTTAACCAAAGGACCATCTATCATTTTGCAGTCAAATTGTCCTCTAGGATCCTAAAATGGGCAGCTAAATTCCAATCTAAGTAGTCATTTGCTTTAATTTAGGCAGCCAAATTTAATAGCAGATATTCCAATACAATAAAAATGTAAAAAAAGAAAAAGAAAAAGAAGGAACGTAACATTGGTTGAAACTCAAAGTTCAGCCTTTAGGTTTGATTAATATGTTTATGAAGACTAGCACCTTTTTCAGTCTTACTGAGCCTGCAAAATTGGGCAGAAAGCATCAAAAAAATGCCTTGTGAAATTCTGACATTTCTGCTTCCAGTTCTAGCAGAAATCTGGCAGTTCAGAAATGAAAAGTAATGAAGTAGTTAACCTCATTTTTTGTATCTTAAAGAAAACAATTTTAAATTTGGGTTGAAGTTCAGAAGTCCTTATTTTACTTTAATCATTCCACTGATCCCTAATTAAGTTTATGTGGAAAACAGAGCTCCCTACTTCTGATCCTGCAGTTACTTCCTATTGTTGTCATGGGACGTTTATCTTCCTAGGGATTGTAGATTCCTACCCTAAATCTCTGCTTAGAACTCATGGCATTTTCAGCACACTCTTTAATGTTAGGCACTATGGCTACTGAACATCACAAAGCTTGCACAAACTTTGGGAGGAGAGGGATCTCCTCACAAAAATCACACTCTGATGAACAATTTGTCTCTGCTCTCAGTCGCAACCAATTTATGTACTCCAAGTCTGACATGGAAATGAGAAGTGTTGATAGTATAGTGTGGAAAAATGCATACTTCGGGTCTCGGTGTTTGTGTCTTCATTATTTCCTATCAAGTGGATTTTTTTACAAGTAAAAAGATGCGTTTTTAGCTCATCCTGATCCTTGAAAGTCTGGCTGAATTCTTTCCTTTTGTGCATGATCACCATTCTTGGGCCCTCATCCTGCAAGCTGCTCCATGCAGACAAAGACGCACTGAAGTAACTTTGCAGGATCAGGGCCTTACACCATAAGTTTTTCAGAGGAGGAAGAATGCCTTTGTCTAGCCCAAAGGTGCCCTCTATCCTAACTGGGGTCTTTAGTATTTATATTGCAATAATACCTAAAGATGCTTCTTTAGGCTAAATTATGCCTTTGATTACTCCCATGCAACCTCCTTATTTTCCAGTTCTGCCTTGTTACTACTTTGCAACCCAGTTGTATTTAGTTGCCCAGGGAAAGCTGAAAGGAGCATTTAACCCTGCATTTAAGATTTAGGTTCATATTATGCCTCTAGTTGTTGAGCAGAACTCTTCAGTATTTTCAAGGCAAATTCTGCTTAAAAATCAGTGACACATTATGGCCCTTAGTAAACTCGTCTGCTAATGATGGGTGAGAAGGATGAGAGCTACAGAGACTCTCTTATAGCTGTGTTCCTTGTGCATTGCTAACACCAGTAAACACTTGTATCTATCCCTTATGTAAATAGATGTGATTCTAAATATACACATGGGGCAATCATTTTTTGGAGTAGAACTGCACTTTAAGAATACACTATAGGCCATGTCCTGGCTACAGATATGTCTGGTTGGCTCTCCTTGACTTCACTGGGGGGCCACCAAACATATACACAGTCAAAATATGGCTTCATGAGCATAACCTGCAGTTACATTTTTTGAGAGTTCAAATATTTTTAGAGCATAAATGGTATGGAAAAGGTCAAACTAATATTACTGTGTGGAAAACAGACTTCCCAGTTAACTTAGCTGAAGTGAAACAGACCCAGTAAGATTTGGAAATATATATTTTCTTCTTCTTATAAGATATTAATTTCTTCTTATTATTATTTATATAATGTTACAAGAAGCTCACTTAAATTGTTTTCAGAACATTATGCCGACAAAGGTAAATAATATGAAGCAGAGAATTTTACCAAACTGTTATTAAAGGTGAGATGGGGGTGCTCTGTATATCTATGATAGGATTTTCCTGTTGTTACTCTTTTTTGGTCTAACATTAGAAAACAAATTCTACTAATTGCTGTAGATTTGTTTTTGTTGCCTTCATTTTCTTTTAGGTTTCTACCTTTATGTGAACCATCCAATTGTGAACTAGTTATAAAAATCTATGTAATTCCAGCTGCATAGAATGTTAGTGCAAGGACTTGAAAATGATGCTCTCCACAGACAAAACTTGGATGGCTTTGGTATCTCCTAGCATAGAGAAACTTTTTCTTACATTGCTAGACTGTTGAAACTTGGGACAGTTTTTTATTGTGTCAATAGAAACCAACCTAATATTTGCAATTCAAAAATTTTGAAATTTTGATTTTATGTAACAATTATATTCCCAGTTTTCTGCATACATATTCCACATGATCTGTATAAAAACAATGATTGATTAAATGCAAGCAACAGTTGGGTCTCATCTTAAATGGAAAGAGAGAATGAGACAAAAATGATTGTTAATTTTTTCTCTTTCATTTTTAATTTCCTCCATTTTTCAATCTGATTTGAATGGGCTTTTTATTTTTTATTTGGTTTCTTGAGTATTTTTATGTTATTAGGTGTACAGATTTTGGCATATAAAATAATTTATATCACTTTATATTGTTCCTGGAAAGAGCTCTGCTTGGGCAAACCATTGCTCATCATTGCAAGATTGAGTTCTTAGACGCAATCTTGCAAATAAATGTATGTACATGCTCAACTTTATGCACTATGGGTATAATCCTGACCCCATGGAAAATTAATGGGGTTTTGCCATTGATTTCTATGCAGTCAGAATTCACCAGGACTATTCACAATGCATAAAGTTGAACACATGCATAAAACTTTACAGGATTAGGGCTCTAATTTGTGAATTTATTTAATTTATTTTCGTATCTGATATTGCAGCAATTTTCTTTGAGATTTCTTTCATGTGATTATGTGATCAAAGCATTTGTATCCTTATGTAGCTTCCTGAAAGCATCTACATACAATTATATGAAAAAATGTCAATGTTTGGAATAGTGTTGATCCTAAAAAGGAGATATGAAAGATCCATAAAATCATTTGATAAAAAGTATTGAATCAACTCTTGAAAATAGCTTAAAAAAAACTTCAAAAAACAAATATTTAAAGTAGATGTCAGGGAATGAGGACTTGATGTCTGAATCTGTCAATAACAGAAGTGTTTTGTGTTGTTTTAAAGAGCAAACAGAGGAAGAATGGTGAATAAAAAGGCTAGACTCCTTGTAAATTAAAGAGATATTATGCCATTTTATGTATTTTCTCATAAAATGCTAACAGTAGTTGTAAACATCACGAATTGAATACCTTGGGAAAGAGAGAAAGTATTTAAAATGTGAAGATAATCATGAAAATGTCTAGAAAAATGTTAGAAGCTGTTAAAATTGACAAGCCGTTAGGTCAAGAAAACATCTTTAAGGGCAGTGCTATCGGATGTAGGGGAAGGAAATTGAAGACATTTTAGCAAACATTTTCATAAGCTCAGCAGATTTCCCAGAAGACTGGAGAGTAGCTAACATTTTTTTCAACTGTTTTCTATTGGAAAAAGGTTTGAGGTGAATCTGATGAACTTAGTGCTCTGGAAAAGTGAACAAATGATGGAATTAGTTAGTTAAATCTAGGTAAGTTACAACATGGGCAGTGCAGTCTTACCCACACATTCAACTTCAGTCTTGACCTAAACACCCCTGCTATTCCTGTTCTAGTCCTCTTGAGAAAAAGACTGCAAACTGTGCTCTGTAGTGCTAAAGTGTGAATTAGTTTTTTGATATGGATAAAGGTCCACGTATGATTCAAGTGAGAACAGCAAACTTATTTTGCTTGAGAAGACAAAAGATATTTGAAACCAACTGTGCAAATGAGAAATACTGATGCATTCATAGGTAGTGTCATTTAGCCCACTAATTAACAATATCTGTTTTAAGGAAAATCTGGAGATATTCAAAGAAATGGAGAACTTGGATGTGAGGAAGGGTTTCCTCTATCCTACCGGCTGCTCCTCCATGCTGTTTTGTGGTGCTCTCCTTTCACCAGGCATACATTATCTCTGAATTTAGTATAAAGTGTATAGTGTTATGACTTACATAGTACCTGAAAGATCTTGCATCCTTGAAGTTAACGAAGGCTTTGCCACTGGCTTTAGTGTGTGTGTGGAATCAGGCCCTATATGAAGAAGTGATCATCATCTGAACCATAAAAAATATGAGCAGCGTTTGTTCTTTGATGGGGTTCAACATAAGGCAATTAGTTCAGGGATCTAAGATTGAGGTGTACCTGTGGAGTAAATACTGAATTAAACTCTTACATATTAACAATTTAAGGAGTGTATTGATTTTTAAACACGCAGGTTATGACTTATTTAGACTATAGCAAGTGGAGGATGTAATCAAACTGGAAATTAGGCACCAGAAACTGGGTAAGTAGAATTAGCTAACAGAATTGGCCAGTAAATCACGTAATAGATGTATGTTCAAGTGAACTCAGAATGACAGGTTTAAGGAAAAGGAAACCTGGAAAGCATAGTTGTAACCACTGGATACAAAGATTTTGGAGATCAAAAAAAGGTTTCATTATTGACATTACCTTACATTGAAATTTTGTGTACAATGGTTACACTTTAAAATTTTAAATCAGTTGGAAAGTTTTGGGGGGTTCTGCTAGTAATTTAGGGATCCTGTTAGTAGTTCCTTAAAGGCCTTAATCCAAAAAGATAGTTAAGCACTTCAAGAACAGGAGTACTGTGGCATCTTAGAGACTAACAAATTTATTTGAGCATAAGCTTTCGTAGGCTACAGCCCACTGCCTCGGATGCATAGAATGGAACATATAGTAAGAAGAGGAGGAGGGATAGCTCAGTGGTTTGAGCATTGGCCTGCTAAACCCAGGGTTGTGAGTTCAATCCTTGAGGGGGCCATTTAGGGATCTGGGGCAAAAATTGGGGATTGGTCCTGCTTTGAGCAGGGGTTTGGACTAGATGACCTCCTGAGGTCCCTTCCAACCCTGATATTCTATGATTCTAAGATATATATACGAACACACACACATACATACAGAGAACATGAAAAGGTGGAGTAAGAGGCTAATTAATTAAGATGAGCTATTATCAGCAGGAGAAAAAAACTTTTGTAGTGATAATCATGTTTTGTCAACTGTCTAAATGGGCCATCTTGATTATCACTACAAAAGTTTTTTTTCTCCTGCTGATAATAGCTCATCTTAATTAATTAACCTCTTACTCCACCTTTTCATATTCTCTGTATATATGTATACATATATCTCCTTACTATATGTTCCATTCTATGCATCCGATGAAGTGGGCTGTAGCCCACGAAAGCGTATGCTCAAATAAATTTGTTAGTCTCTAAGGTGCCACAAGTACTCCTGTTCTTTTTGCGGATACAGACTAACATGGCTGCTACTCTGCAACCTGTCATTTAGCACATCCATAGTTCCACTGACTTCAATGGGACTACTCACATTCATTAAGTTACTCAGGTCCTTGAGTGCTTTCCTGCCTCAGGGTTTGTATGTATGGGAAATGTTCCTCAGACTGATGAAATCAGTGAAAGTGGTAGAAGTGATTCCAGGTAGAGCCTATGTAGTGCCTAGATGCTGAATTGGGGTCTAGGTATGAACACTGAAATTTTGTGTAATATTCTACATATCAACTATAACTCAGAAAGGCAGAGTCTTATCAACTGAAATAAATAAAAGTGTGAAATGTTGTAGGTGCAATAATATGCCTGCCTTTTAAATTACACTGAATTTATCCTGACTTTACCTGCTGCGATGCAAACTTGTCATCACTTCAGAAATACAAACAGATGTTTCTTCCCCTGCAGGTGGATGTAGATTGGGTGATCTACAGCTACCCATCGTAGTTCCAGATGGCTTGCATGTTGATAACTTACTGTACACCTTTCTGTAAAACATTTCCACCTTTCTGTTAAACGTTTCCATGCTTTAAATAGCTACTGACATGCTTTAGGTGGGAGACTTTATATATAGTCTACTGTAAAAACATGGTAGTATAGTAAGTATTGTCTATTTGAGAATCTATTTTAAATAGCTGTTCCATTTATATATTCTCTTCCTGTGGTCGACATGGACTAGACAGCTGATCATTCAAATCTGGTAGCTTGTGTATATATTAACTTCTGTACCTGGAAAGATAATGGCACAAATAATTAAGCAATCAATTTGCAAACATTTAGAAGATAATAAGGTGATATGTAACAGTCCACATGGATTTGTCAAAAACAAATTGTGTCAAACCAACCTGATAGTTTTCTTTGACAGGGTAACAAGTGATGGGGCGAAGCAGTAGACATGGCATATCTTGATTTTAGTAAAGCTTTTGGTACCGTCCCACATGATCTTCTCATAAATAAACTAGGGAAATGCAACCTAGATAGAGCTACTATAAGGTGGGTGCAAAACTGGTTGGAAAACCATTCCCAGAGAGTAGTTATCAGTGGTTCAGAGTCATGCTGGAAGGACATAACAAGTGGGGTCCCACAGGGATCAGTTCTGGGTCCGGTTCTGTTCAATATCTTTATCAATGATTTAGATAATGGCATACAGGGTACACTTATAAAGTTTGTGGACAATACCAAGCTGGGAGGGGTTGCAAGTGTTTTGGAGGGTAGGATTAAAATTCAAAATGATCTGGACAAACTGGAGAAATGGTCTGAAGTAAATAAGGTGAAATTCAATAAGGACAAATGCAAAGTACTCCATTTAAGAAGGAACTATCAGTTGCACACATACAAAATGGGAAATGACTGCCTAGGAAGGAATACTGTGAAAAGGGATCTGGGGGTCATAGTGGACCACAAGCTAAATATGAGTCAACAGTGTAATTCTGTTGCAAAAAACCCGAACATCATTCTGGGATATAGTAGCAGGAGTGTTGTAAGCAAGACAAGAGAAGTAATTATTCCGTTCTACTCTGCGCTGATTAGACTTCAATTGGAGTATTGTGTCCAGTTCTGAGCACCACATTTCAGGAACGATGTGGACAAGTTTGGAGAGAGTCCAGAGAAGAGCAACAAAAATGATTAAAGGTCTAAAAAACATACATATGAGGGAAGATTGAAAAAATTGGGTTTGTTTAGTCTGGAAAAGAGAAGACAGAGGGGACATAACAGTTTTCAAGTATGTAAAAAGTTGCTACAAGGATGAGGAAGAAAAATTGTTTTTCTTAAACTCCGAGGATAGGACAAGAAGCAATGGGCTAAAATTGCAGCAAGGGAAGTTTAGGTTGGAGATTAGGGAAAACTTCCTAACTGTTAGGGTGGTTAAGCACTGGAATACATTGCTTATGGAGGTTGTGGAATCTCCATCATTGGAGATTTTTAAGAGTAGGTTAGACAAACCCCTGTCAGGAATGGTCTAGATAATGAGTCCTGCCACGAGTGCAGGGGACTGGACTAGATGACCTCTCGTGGTCCCTTCCAGTTCTATTATATATCCCGCAGAGCTAGCATGTATAGAGGAAGGGAACTCTATCCCCTCTTCAGGGGAAAAGCCAGCTCTGTCAATACTCATTTACATGTGTTATAATCTTGCTTAACCATAGGTCCACATTCTATATTTTACCTTAGTTGGAATTTGCCTGTGTTCTGAGTGGATAAATGATCATCAGTTACTATTGCCGTGTCCCTGAAAGGGCATAGGAATTGCGCAAGTGATGTGCCCTCACTGGAGTGCAGCAGACAGGTGGAGGAGAGGAACCCGCTAATGCCCCCTGATTACCACTGAGTCAAACTGGATCCCTGCATGGATTTCAGGTGGCTGGGGATTGTTGCGTTCTAAGAATTCTGGACTTCTCCAACCTGAACAATTAATATCTGGATCTGTGGGCTTGGCTATAATCCGAAGATGGAGTCAGGTTTTCCTAATTTTAGAGAGAGAGAGAGAGTGTGTGTGTGTGTGTGAAAATAGGTTATATTTTAATTTCCCAGCGCCAGAAGTAGGAGTTCAGCTCGGAGTAGGGACTTGAGCCATCATTGTATTTATTTTAGAAAGGGACTCCTAGATAGCTTGAACCCAGTTCTCATTGCTGACATTGGCATGTGGCAGTGGGTCACATATATTTTATACCCAGCGCTTCCCAGGGATCAGGCCCATGGGAAAAAAGCAGGCTGTTCAACAATTAATGCATATAAGTTCTCTATACAGGCCACACAGGCACCATTCTTCGTTCCATTCACCACAAATGTACGTTGGGGTTGGCTTATGCTGAGTATAAATTTCTTTTTTAAATTCCCTTTTTAAAGCTAAAATTAGTCAGTAATAAAAATATAAAAGAGGGCAGCAAACCCAGGATACATAATTGCTGTACATTTATTTATTTAAAAGCCTGTGAATAAAATGTATAGAAGTATGTATAATGCATATGAGATATGTACATATGTTGGCTGTATTTGTACTCCCCGTATGCTTTTTTCTGTACCCCAATGGTTTACTAAGGTCGGAGTGGTGGGCAGAGCCCCACTGATTTCACTGGGGCTTTGTGTTGGTGCAGGTGTCTATCAAGGTGAAATTCATTGCAAGATTGAGCACTGCATTGAGTTCTTTGTAGTAGGTGCTATGCTTGCTTTGCATTTGACCAGCATCTAATGCAATGGAGCCCCAATCTCACTGAGGCTTTAGATCCCAGAATGGTTCTGCAATTAAAATAATAAATATGAAAATATGAAGATAGTAATATCACAAAGTTTGAGTATTACACATTATTTTCACATGCTAACTATGCAGATCTGTTCTATTTGTTCATATGCATGTGGATTTATGACCTTGATCATTATGGTGTTAAGGAAATTATGTTAAATGCTGTGGAATTCTTTTCCTGGGTTGAAAACACGAAGTTCCTGATCTCGCTTCAGGACCTGGTAGTGTATATTCCTGCACTTGTGAAATGTCCTTTTGATTTCCGTGGGACTCCATCCACAGGCACAGGGGATCCATTCTGATGCAGGATCAGAAGCCAGCTTGTTTAATACATTTTTTGTATCACTGTATGGCAGTTCTACAAAGCTGGCTATATTTCACAAAATCTTGGCTTTTAAAAACAAAAAATTGTCCTCTCTAGGATCACTGAGATCCTGGGTATGGCTTAAGGAATTAGATATTTCTGCCTTTTCAGTGTGTAAATTGTATAGTTGTACAAGATTATCTAGCAGTTCTTTAGTGCAGGTTTCATTTTAGTACCCAATTTCAGATACAGCAATGAGGTAACATCTAAAAAGGGCAAAGTGCAAATTCATGTGCAGAATTTAAATGAGACCTTATTCTTCCTCCAATAAATATACACCAGATGCAAGGAGCGAATTGGAACACTTTCAGAATGCAGTTAGGGCCAATAAGAATCCCATCAGGGACCATTTCAAAGATTAGTTTCTGATGTCCATAGAAACATATTGTGTGAGTCTGTTCTTCGATAATACTCTGCTTCTATACATTGCCATCACCATGTAAGAGTTCTAGCTGTACAGGTCTGATTGCAGGATTTTGCAATGTCCTGTGAGAGCTGCAAAATCTCAGCACTCATATTGGACTGGTTCCTCCTTTAAAGTGAGCCTTTAAAGCTTTATTTTCTCCTGGGGAAAGCATATCTGAATATTGCCTTGATTTCAAATGTCCTGCTCCAGTGCTACACAGAGATTCAAAGGAAACATAAAAAGGAAGTAGCATGTTCCAGCACTGAAAGGTGATCCGGATTCTATCCACCAGTAACTTGATGTGTGAACCTTGCTAAGTTACTGAACTTCTCTGTGCCTGTTTTCCTATCTTTGAAATCAGGATAACAATATCTACACCTTGCTTACCAGGGGATTGGGAAGCCTAATTCAAGATTGTTAGCAAAGCACCAAAATTCATACCAGTGCAAACGAACCTTAATATAAGCTGACTGGTGAAAACACTCTGAGAGGGGCTCCAGAGACCCTCAATTCCAAATACAGACAATGAGAGCTGAAAGTGATCAGAATCTCATAACATTGGGTTCTTAATGTTGTGTCTAGGGCCTTGTACAGGCACTCGACAGGGGGGAGGGGGAAAAAGAAGCATTTCATCCTAAGTGACATGAAATAATATACCTTTGTGGTTATTGTTGATTGGGTACAGCAGTAGCGATTTCCATAGCAGAAGCATGCTAAAACAATCTGTCATAATCAATAAATATTATTAGTGAGTTGGCTGGAACGCAGGTGAGAAAACATAACATTTTTCTGTTTTTAGGTGGTTTTCGACTAGCTATACTATTAGCCAGTATTGCAGTGATGGGGAAAGGACACTACAGTATTGTAGTGACTGTAAAAGGAAACCTTTCTTAACGTGTGATATGTAGGACATTTTTTTTTCCCTCTTGGAATTGCAAACACTCTGACTAAGGCAAGCTAGTTGGCAACCACAATACATTTGCTGTGGCTCTGTGGAAAGAGCTTAGTCTTATCATCTTTGGTAAAATGGGTACCAGCAAAACTGAACAGGAAGCTCAAGTGTGCCAGCTGCAATGTGTAGGTTGTTAGTTATTCACACGTCACAAAACCCAAACCTTTTCATCTTTACTGAACGAGAATGCATTAAAAATTCATTTTCTTTAATGTACGGTGAGATTAAGCAGTGTAAAAAATGTGACTATATGAGTCTCTCTTTTATAGGATGTGTCTGCCTGAGTTTCTCAGAGCGGAGTACATGCATCATTCAGCTGATGTGTCATTCCTGATCAAATTTGCATGTGTCTTTAAACATAACACTACATGCCAGCATATCCTAACTGGATGTGATGCAGCATTAAAATGATGTTTCTTGCTCTGGAACTTTAAAAAGACAAAGAAGGCAGAAAGGTACAAAAAGGATAATGCTGAGGGGAAGAATGGCAGAGGAATTTGAGCCTGATGCTGCTTCCTTTGAAGCAAACTTTAGAACTCACATTGACTTCATCTGAAGCAAGATTGGACCCTACAATGGCTCCTGTAAAGTAATATGATTGTGTAATTTTCTTGTTCAGTGTCTGCTATTCCGGAATGGGAGTGTCTTTTATCTGCTTCTTTTGAAGCACACAGTACATTGTTGGCACCTCATAAATAAATAATAGAATAATCATTCATTATCACTTGCTTTTTATCTATACCAGAGCTGGAGGAATTATTCATTGTGAATTATATTCATTGTGAATTTAGCCCCATTTTTTGTTCATGAATGATTTTTCCAAATGATTCGCTATTCCTAATTATTTGCCGCATAGTTTGTGTACAAAATTTCAGCCTACGGGTGGCTTGCAAATTGTTCTCACTTGAGCTACCTGCTCTTTGTCATGATTTGTGGTATGTGGGTGATTGTCTAAGTTACCTTTTAATGCTTAGACTCCCTGATTGGATGGCTGAAACCTTTTATTAATGAATTAATTATTAATGAAGTATTAATGAATAACCAGTGGGGAATATGCTTGTTCAGGTACAAAGAACAGTCAATTCCGATCCATTAATAGATTGTAGGGCCAAAAGGGACCACTGTCATAATCTACTCTGATCTTCTACATAACACAGGCCGATCACCTCATCCAATAATTTCTGTATCAAGCCCATAACTTCTGGATGAGTTTTAGCATGTGAGCAGAAAGCCATTTGCATGAATAACAAACAACAATGAGCAGCAACGTGGTCACAAATGTTCAGAAATACTGTTTTGTGGCACCCTGCCACAGTTACCACAAAGACTTCCCAACTTGAAGAGAATACTTATTAGAAATTGCAAAGGTTACCTTGGGGAGTTTCCTGGGTCTCAGGTATTGTGGCAATGTGAGATATGGCCAGAAATTTCTATGGATAGGAAGGACTGGATGAATGCAAGACAGATGCTGGGTGAGCAGGTCAGCTGTCAGTTCAAGGCCTACCATGAATTATACGTGGAGCTGGTAGCTCTCCTAGCTGGTCTTCATGTTTCAAATAGGGCACCCAAAATTAATGGACAATTTGATTTTAGTCTCTCTCTGTCTCAGTTCCCCATCTGTAAAATGGGAATAATAATACCACCAAACATCAAGGGGGTGTTGTAAAAATAATTGTGAAGCACTCTTATACTATAGTGATGAGTAACATTGAAAGCCCCTGTAGAAATAAATCACTTGTATTCAGAGGAGGATTAGAATAGTGCATGCAGTAAATAAGGCATAAGGGGAGACATTGAACAATGAGGATAAAACAAAATATTAAGTAGCTGCTCATTCAGTGAGTGCTATCCATCCTGCACACTGATTGAGGTAGTGGTCCTGTGGAAAGATCATATGTGATCATATAATTAAAGACTGTATCATAATACACAAGGGAGCTGAATTAAGACTGCATAAGCTTAATTCTAGTGCTTTTGAGTGCTAGACTTTGTAACTCTGATCTCCTTTTAACATAGTTGTTGCGTGTAATATATATACACACACACAATTATTTATTACAGCTTTGCAGTAGTGCTTAGAAGCCCTAGTTGCAGACTAGTGCTAGGCTGTGTACAATCAGAGAACTAATAGAGAGTCCCTGGCCCACAACTTTGTTCATTGGTGAACATCTGGTAACTTTATCATACAGGAGAGTGGAAGAGGTAGCCTAAGACCACTCAGAGAATTGTTGGGTTTTTTTTAACCTGTGCCTGCTTATATTTCAGTAGAACCTGCTGTGTCCAAAGTCTCATGTTGTGTATTTGTTGTAGATAGTGATTTTCCACAATGGGAAAAACTTTATTTACAATTTAAATTCATGTTTGTATCCAAATGCAAATCGTTCCCCGCACTGTTGAAACATCCAGAAACCATCTCTTTCTACATATCAGAATTCAAGTATGTTATTCAATAGACTAAATAAGATGCATAGTGATTATAAATAATGTGTATGACAGAACAGCAAAGTTTAGAACTAATTGGGTACAATATTCCACTGTAAAAACAAAGTTAACATTTAAGTTTACTAGAGCACAAAAAAGTGCTCTAAAACTTTAAAAAAATACTTAGAGTAAAATAACCTTTTTTTTCTATACCCGTGAACCAAAACCCACTAAATTATTTTAAAACAAATCTAGAGGACAAAAATTAGCTGTTTGTGGGCTGAGACTTTCTGTACAAGGTTTCTATCCAGAGGGAATATAAACCCTTCATACACAAAGTTTATAATGGAAATTCTGTCAAACTTAAGTACAGCAGAGCAAATGGCACAGCTATAATATGTAAAAAAAAAAAAAAAATTAAAATCCTATGAACACAGGGTGAAGGCTAGCTGACTTGACACTGAACATGGAAAGGTAAATGATTGGAACTTTAATTACTTTGATCCGTCATGCCTTGTAGCTATATGTCAACTAAGCCAACAAAACTGACACAGAACAAAGGCCATGACTGTTCAACATCTTAACTCATTTCCAAATGTTGATTAATAAGTCTATTGAACTAAACGTGTGATGAGAATTGAGAAAAAAATATACAGTGTGTGTACACACACACACTGCGTTTTTCCCAGTTGTCTCATAATTTTGTATACACACACACACACACACACACAAATAAACACAAATCCCCACACAGACACTATATGTAACTTTTTTCTACAAAAAGTATTTTGGCTCAAAATAAGTGACAAATGGATGCTATATATGGGACAAGTAAGCTTATTTCTGTGTTACTCTCTGGAAGGAAAGTCTGCATGGAATATATAGTCACAGAAACATTCACCTAGGAAGTTGCATACAATTTTTGAATAGTCTCTTAGGGTAAATTCTGGAGAGCTTCAACTTCCTTGGCCACTGCTCTTCTGAACCTTGATTGCCCTGAAACCCCTTTGGAGTGAGCTTTTATGACTATCCAGCAGTTTACTCTGTCATGGAAAAAAGTCCCCCAGATGTGTTAAATGGCCTAGTCTTTTTACACTCTGTCACTAGCCCCTGCATTTGACATAATCTTTTTCCCTCCTATGTCAGCTTTTATTTCCCTCCTCCCTATTCAGCTATTCTCTGTTAGGCCCTGATCTAGTCAGTCATGACAACAGTCATCCAGTCATGACATCATGGGACAACTCAGGTGCTTAAAGCATGTACTTACCTGCTTTTCTGGATTGGGGCCTTAGTTCTCAGAGTGGTGCTGCTGGTCTGCTAGAGAGGAGCCACAATGAATATCTCACTCCAGTTGTCCCGTGTGGAAGTATGTCTGCCATTTTAATCTTCCCCTTGAACAAAACGCTCAATTTAACAGTTTTGACTATGCTTCTAAGATATGAATATCACAATACATTAATAAACATCACTATCAAATATATAGAGTACTAAAGGCTTAACTTAAAATATTTGAATTTAGATTTTACATTAAAAAACAAGTATGCTAATGTTGCAGGAAACCCAGTTGAAGGAATATTTTATAGATTATAAAATCAGAAGGGACCACTGTGATCTAGTTTGCTCTCCAAAGTAACACAGGCCATAGAACTTCCTCAAAATAATTGCCATTTGAACTATATCATATCTTTTAGGGAAAAATGCAATCTTGATTCAGAAGTTGTCAATGATAAAAATGTGTGTCGTATTTCCATCCTTGATTGGACTAGCTTCAACTTCCAACCACTGGATCTTGTGATACCATTCTTTGCTAGACTGAAGAACATGTTATCAAATATTTGTTCCTAGGTGACTTGTCACCTCTTAGCCTTCTCTTTGTTGAGCTAGAGAGACTGAGCTCTTTGAGACTCTCATGATTAGGCATCTTTTCTAAGCCTTTAATCATTCTTTTGCCTCTTCTTTGAACCCTCTCCAGTTTATCAACATCCTTCTTGAATTGTGGACACTGGAACTAGACACAGTTTTACATGAGTGATTGCACAAGTGCAAATACAGAGGTAAAATAATTTCTCTACTCCTACTCAAGCTTCCCCTCTGTATACATCCAAGGATCACATTAGCCCTTTTGGCCATAGCGTTGCACTGAGAGCTCATGTTCAGCTGATTATCCATCATGAAACCCAAATCTTTTTCAGAGTGACTGTTTCCCAGGATAGAGTCCCAAATCCTGTAAGTATGTCCTACATTCTTTGTTCCTAGATGAATACATTTAAATCTGGCCATATTAAAACACGCATTGTTTGCTTGCTATAAATTTATGAATATGAAAAGCTAATATTTACAAAAATATTATCCTTTAAAAATATAAATATAAGAACCTAAGAGCGGCCATACTGGGTCAGACCAAGGATCCATCTAGCCCAATGCTCTGTCTCTGACAGATGCCAGTTCCAGATGCTTTTCTGGCAGTTGCAGGTTTAGGAATACCAGGAAAATGGGGTTATATCTCTGACCTTCTTGGGTAATAGCCAGTGATGGACCTGTTCCCCATGAACTTATTTAATTCCTTTTTTAACTTATTTATTCTTTTGGCCTTCACAACACCCTGCGGCAACAACTATCATCAGTTGTTGTGTGAAGCTGTGTGAAGAAATACTTCCTTTTGTTTGTTTCAAACCTGCTACCTATAAATTTCATTGGCTGACCCCTAGTTCTTATGTTATGTACATGATAAATAACACTTCCCTATTTACTTTCTCCACACCATAAATGATTTTATAGACATCTATTATATCCCCCCCTTAGTCATCTCTTTTCTAAGATGATCAATCCCAGTCTTTTTAACCTCTTCTCATATGGAAGTTGTTTCATTCTGCTATCCATTTTCATTGCCCTTTTCTGCATCTTGTCCATTTTTTGAGATGGGACAATCAGAACTGTGTGTAGTATTCAAGGTGTGGACGTACCATGGATTTATATAGTGACATTATGATATTTTCTGTTTTATTATTTGTCCTTTTCCTAACATTGTTAGCTTTTTTTGACTGCCATTGCACATTGAATGGATGATTTCAGAGAACTATTCACAATGACCAAGATCTATTTCTTTAGTAGTAACGGCTAATTTAGACCCCATCATTTTGTATGTATAGTTGGGATTATTTTTTCCATTGTGCATTGTTTTGCACTTATCTGAATTTCATTTGCCATTTTGTTGCCCAATAACCCAATATAATGAGATCTCTTTGTAACTCTTCACTCTAAGCTTTGGGCTTGATTCAAAATGAATCAAAATACTTGTCTGCAAATTTTGCCACCTCACAGTTCATCCACTTTTCCATAGCATGTATGAATATGTTGAACAGCACCCATCCCAATACAGATCCTTGGGAGACCCCACTATTTATTTACCTCTCTCCACTGTGAAAACTGGCCATTTATACCTACCCTTTTTTCCCTATCTTTTAATCAGTTACTAATCCATGAGACAACCTTCCCTTTTATCCCATGCATCCTTACTTTGCTTAAGAGCCTTTGGAGAGGGACCTTGTCAAAAGCTTTCTGAAAGGCCTTGTACACTATTGTCCACTGAATCACCCTTGTCTACATGTTTGTTGACCTCCCTCCCCCACATAATTGTAATAGATTTATGAGACATGATTTCTCTTTACAAAAGGCATGTTGACTCTTTCCCACAACATATCACATTTGTCTATGTATCTGATCATTCTGTTTTTCACTGAAGTTTCAACCAGTTTGTCTGCTACTGAAGTTAAGCTTACTGGCTTGGCCTGTAACTGCCAGGATTGCCTCTGGAGTATTTTTTAAAAATAGACCTTACATTAGCTACTCTCCAATCATCTGGTACAGAGGTTAATTTAAATGATAAGTTGCATATCACATTAGTTCTGTAATTACAGATCTGAGTTCCTTCAGAACTCTTGGGTGAATAACATATGATCCTGATGACTTACTACTGTTCAGTTTATTAGTTTGTTCCAAAACCACCTCTACTGACACCTCAATCTTGGGATAGTTCCTCAGATTTGTTACTTTGAAAGAATGGCTCAGGTGTGGGGACCTCCCCCCACATCCTCTGCTCTGAAGACTAATGCAAAGAATTTATTTAGCTTCTCTGCAAAGGCCTTTTCTTCTTTGGGTGCTCCTTTAGCATCTCGATCATCCAGACTGTGGCCTCACTGACGGTTCGTCAGGCTTTGCTGTTAAATTTTGTGTCCTTAGCTAGGGCTCTTCAAACTCTTTCTCTGTCTGCCAAAGTTTTTTGCTCCTTTCTTTTTTCCTCACTGGGATTTGACTTCCAATTTTTAATGGATGCCTTTTTGCCCTTAACTGCCTCTTTTACTCCACTGTTTACCCATGGTGGCATTTTTTGGTCCTCTTACTGTTTTTTATTTTATTTTATTTTATTTGGAGTATACATTTAGTTTGAGCCTCTATTATGGTATTTTTAAATAGTCTCCATGCAGTTTGCAAGCATTTCACCCTTGCGACTATTCCTTTTAATTTCTGTTTAACTAACTTCCTTAGTTTTGAGTAGTTCCCCTTTATGAAGTTAAATACTACTGTGATGAGTTTCTTTAACATTTTCTCCCTACAAAGATGTTAAATTATGCTATGGTCGTTATTACCACCTCCTGGACCAGACCCTGTGTTCACTCAGGACTAAATCAGTAATTGCTTCTCCTTTATGGGTTCTAAGAGAAGCAGCTCCAAGAAGCAGTCATTTATAGTGTCTAGACATTTTATCTCTGCATCCCTTCCTGAGATGACATATACCCAGTCAATATGAGGATAGTTGAAATCCGGCATTATTATTCCGTTCTCTGCCTTTGCAGCCTTTCTAATCTCCTTGAGCATTTCACTAATCACAATTTACCATTCAGTTCTCCCAGTCATCACAAAGCAAACTATTTATATTTCTAATAATCAAATCCCCTGAAAAGTTGAACTACATTTAGGAACTGACTATCACGTGGTCAGGTGGTTAGTAACATATTCCTACTGCTATGCTCTTACCATTCCAGCATGGAATTTCTATCCACACAGATTCTGTGGTACAGTTTGATTTATTTAAGATTTTTACTTTATTTCACTCTATGCTTCCTTTCACATATAGTGCCACTCCCCCATCAACACAACCTACTCTGTCATTCCTATGTATTTTCTACACTGGTATTACCATGCCTGTTGATTATCATTCCACCACGTTTCCATGATGCCCATTATTTCAATATCCTCATTTAATGCCGGGCACTGTAATTCACCCATCTTAGTATTTAGATTTCTAGTATTTTTATACATTGCACTTGCACATTTTGTCAATATTCAGTTGCTTGCCTTCATGTGTTATATTTAAATGGGACCCTTATGTTTGACTGTTCTTTCCTAGCTCCTACCTGTACTTTACCAACTTCTTTCCTATTCTCTTCGCTAGGATGTAAAGTTCTTCCTTTAGTACATTTGCCCCTAAGGGATGTCTTCACCCAAACTGTGCACTACTCTGCACCTGTCGGCTTTCCCTCAGCCCTTAGTTTAAAAAACCCTCCACACCCTTTTTAATTTTACATGCTGGCAGTCTGTTTTGGTTTAGGTGGAGCCCGTTCTTCCTGAATAGTCTCCTCCTTTCTCAAAAGATTCCCCAGTTCCTAATAAACCTAAAACTCTCCTCCCAACACCATAATCTCATCCATGCATTGAGATTCTGAAGTTCTGTTTTTCATCCTGGTGCTGGGCATGGAACTGGAAGGTCCTGAACTTTAATCTCTTACCTAGCAGCCTAATTTGGTCAGGAGGACCTCTCTCCTACCTTTTCCTATTTCACTGGTATCTACATGTACCATGACCATCTGCTCCTCCCCAGCACTGTACATAAGTCTATCTGGATGTCTTGTGTGTAGCACCCGCTCTACATGTGTGATCCTCAACCTTCACACCCAGCAGGTAATTTACCATGTGTTTCTCCTGGTCATCACAAACCCAACTCAGTGTGCCGCGGCAGTCTAAAAAGCAAACAGAGATTTGGGAATCATTAAGAAAGGGATAGATAATAAGACCGAAAATATATTGCCTCCATATAAATCCACAGTACTCCCACATCTTAAATACTGCGTGCATATGTGGTCGCCTCATCTCAAAAAAGATATATTGGAATTGTAAAAGGTTCAGGAAAGGGCAAAAAAAAAAAAGATTCGGGGTATGGAGCGGCTTCCATATGAGGAGCAATTAATAAGATGAGGACTTTTCAGCTTGGAAAAGAGACGACTAATGGGGGGATATGATTGAGGTCTATAAAATCATGACTGCTGTGGAGAAAGTTAATAAGGAAGTGTTATTTACTCCTTCTCATAATACAAGAACTAGCGGTCACCAAATGAAATTAGTAGGCAGCAAGTTTAAAACTAACAAAAGGAAGTATTTTTTTCACACAACACACAGTCAGTCTGTGGAACTCTTTGCCAGAGCATGTTGTGAAGGCCAAGACTATAACAGGGTTCAAAAAAGAACTAGATAAATTCATGGAGGATAGGTCCATCAATAGTTATTAGCCAGGATGGGCAGGGATGGTGTCCCTAGCCTCTGTTTGCCAGAGGCTGGGAATGAGTGACAGGGAATGGATCAGTTGATGATTACCTGTTCTGTTCATTCCCTTTGGGACACCTGGCACCAGCCACTGTTGGAAGACAGGATACTGGGCTAGATGGACCTTTGGTCTGACCCAGTATGGCCGTTCTTATGTTCCTCACCACCTACATTTCTAATAGTCAAATCCCCTGAAAAGTTTAGCTACATTTAGGAATGGATTATACTGAAATGTTAATTGCTCTTGAAAGTTTGTAGAAACCAGAACACTTTTGAAACCTAACTCACAGAGCCATATAATAATAAGGTTCCTAAATTGCGCTAAGTAAGATGCTTTATGATGAAGCAGTGTACTGAAGGGGACAAAGCACTGATCTAGAAGTCTAAGTGACCTCAGTTATATTCCCAGTTCTGCTACTAGCCTGCTACTGGTATTGGGCAAGTCATTTCACTACTCTGTGCCTTAGTTTTGCTCTCTATAATTGAGATGACAATACTGAGCTTCTTTTTAAACAATGTTTTAAATGTGTTTGTTTCCTTTTAAATATGTTGCTGTTATTATTGTTACCCTAGCTCAGATGCCAGAACCCTGTAGAGAACAAAGAGAAGAACAAGGGAAACAAAGTCTAATTCATTGAAAAATGCAACTAATAATAATCTTTTACACTTATCTAACACCTGTCATCAGTGGCTTTCAAAGTGCTTTCTAATTAATTAATTCTCCCTACACATCTGTGAGATAGGTAAATTTTGTGCTAGGAATGATTTAGCTCATTGGAACTTGATGTTTAGTGAATTTCATTTTTGTTCCCCCAAATACCTGGGATTTTACAAAATAAAGTTTGTATTTTGTTAGGTCTTTTTCCCCAATAAATTAAATCCATTACATTATTTTACTAAAATAACATTTTATCTACCTGAAGGAACACCTGTGCTACTCAAACAGTAAAGAAAACAATACAAGGCGATTTTGCATAGTGCCAATATGTACCTGACCCCAAAGAAACACAGCTAAAACCTGACTAATGACTTTGAAATTAGGGAAGCTGGAAAACTACATTGAAAATCAATATGTTGTACCCAGAATGTATTGAGACGTGCTACCCACTGTGGTCTGGTTAGAGCAAAGAACTGGGAGTCAAGAGATATGAGTTCTGTTCATGACTCTGTCACTGAAATAATGTGTAACTTTGAGTGAGTCACTTCATCTCTTTGGAAGCTGAGGACAGTAATACCCACATCTGAAAATGGTTTTGAGAGTCCTAGAGGAAAAGTGTTTACATAAGTGCAAAGAATTGTTATAAATTATCTTATGTTAAAGAAAATTTTTACCAGAGTTTTGTGTATTTCTACACAGCAAACACCATTTGTTGGAGTAAGTAATATATGAGTCACATGTCCTTTGCATGTTTGTTAATAATATGTTTGGCTTATGACTGGAGTTTATTCTTCAGGTAAACGTGCTCCACAAAGAGAGATGCATTAACTGTTAGGATGTAATGGCCTGTCGACCAAGAGAGATGGTTATGGTGAAGACTCTTATTTCCCAAGGCAACTGAGAGAAAAGGGGCAGTGCTACACACACTGACCCGAGGCAGCCACCAAAGCAAGTGGAACTGGGAGGAGAAGACAGCCAGATTTGCACTATCATGGCAATTCCCAATGCTGCTGCTCGTGCAGGGCTGGGAGGATGGCCTGACCAGATCCACACTCATGTTCTGACTCCCAGCAGCTCCTGCTGGAGCTAGGAAGGGAGTGCATTTAGAGGGACAGACCAGTGAAACCAGCTTCAGAGGTGTGGCTGACTCAGACCATTTGTGTAGCTCCCAAATGGAGAGGGAACAACGATTCAAGGAACTGTTCTGCTGCCAGTTTCTGCACTGTAACAGCTCCCTGGGAGAGGAGTCCTACACAAAGAAGAAAGAATGAGAAGATACTCAGAGGGACAGTCAGTATGCAAAGCATATTTATCTGAGATTTCCCTGTGCCACTGGAGGTCTCTGCATCTGTTGTATCTGTGGAGCCCCCTCCCACTCTTTCCACACTGGGCTTGTTCTGTTGAGAATCAGAGGATTCGTTGTAGAACCAGTTGTAGTTAAACTTAGCTGAAAAGTTAATTGCCAAATTAGTTGTAAAGGTTAATCAAAGAATCATAGCCATTAAATTTTAATACTGAGCCATAGAAAATGTTGTCTATGCATAAAAGCAGAACCACTTTTGATAGTCTAGCGATTGTTATGGCATTTATGAAACCCTGAGGCACTCTGCTAGGAGACTCTGGCAAACATGGTGGACAAAAACTCTGTCAACTCATTTGTGGAACCTGAAGTGTAATGGAACAGCCTGTATCTTATCACTGTACTTGCTTTAACCCTTTCTTGATACATAACTTTATTCCACTTTTTACACTTGGATATAAATATTGGTGTATTGAAATTATTAGTGTATGCTGTTCCTTAGATGAAAAAGATATTACTTTACTAGTACCTTGAGCTCGTAGAATTACCATGTCTCTTAAGGAAAAAAGCAATCTGTCATAGCACTGCCAATTTTGGGTGAGATTCACAGCTGGTATAAATCAGCATAATTCAATAGACTTCAATAAAACTATGCTGATTTACACCAGTTGGGGATCTGATCCCTGACATTCAGCAAGACCCAAAGCAGGTATTATTTCTCCTGTTTAAGTTTTTCCAGGGTGACCCACTGATTTTCACATTTTGCAGAATGTTGCAGATCCTGTCCTTGCAACACTCATCATTATCACTCTTACTGCTATAAGAAAAGGAGTACTTATGGCACCTTAGCAACTAACCAATTTATTTGAGCATAAGCTTTCGTGAGCTACAGCTCACTTCATCTGCTATATAATACTGTCCCTTATATGAATGTGTTCATGAATATAGAGTAACAGTTCTAACACATACACATTCTGACAGTTGGTAATAGTATGTGAAGTAAGTAAAGTACAGAATGGGCTGCTCACTGGAGGTGATATTTAATGTAGGTGGGAACAGTAATATAGGTTAATTTGAACAAAGTAATAAGTCGCTTAACTTTTTGGACTGTTCCCAAAGAAAACATGGCACAGTGCATTTCAAAGACAAGCCCTTTATTTTTGTACAGCAGCTGATAATGTATTACTAGAAACAGAGCTAAGCCAAAATCCCAGAGCCAAACAATCCCTAGCTTTGGGGCCTTGGAATCTGGATCTAAATCTTGCACCTGATTCGTCTCTTTTTAAAAGGTCAAACAAATACCTCTGAATGTTTATGAAGGAAGGAAAGGGGTTGAAATCCAGATCTGAATCCAACTATTGCAGCTTAAGCTCTTTATTGTTTGTTGTTTTTAATGAAAATATTTCCATTGATTTAGATAATGTCATGATAGAGCAAATCAGGTCACTTCCCAGGCCATAATACATATTTCTCCCCTGGCATTTTAATGCATGTTACAATTTCATAACACTGAGCTGCACATATTGAGTCATGTGATAACATTAACCATTATAAATTGTGCTGAAATGCAAGTCAGCTAAGATGGAAATAATTTTGCTAAGTGTAGTATGGCACTGAAAATAAACAGGTGATAAGTCACTAAAACGGTCTGTATGGCATAACATTCTGCAAGCCCTGGAAATTAACCAGAAGAACCACAGCTTCAAGAAAGTTTAGCACAACAGAATAATTCCACCAAAAGTGCTTTTGTGAGAAAAATGTCCTGAATGTCTCTGCACAACAGAGAGAACTTAGCTTTTGAAGGTCACGAGAGAGAGAGAGAGAAATGCACGAATTTAGTTTATCTACATCTGAAGGATAAAGGACTGACTGACCCCTGCAGGTATTAAAGTCTGCTTCTAGGGAGAGTATAAGCTTTTTTTCCTTGAGTCAGTGTTTACATCATTAGGCCATTGCTTCCCTACCAAAATACCTGTAGTGGACCATTACTGGACCATTATTATTTAGAGCTAGACAGCATGTATTGTTTTAATTCTTTCTAATTAAACTTTTTTATTGATTTTAAGCAAATTATATAAATTTGATCATTGTTTGTACATAGCCATTTATCTACAGTATTATGGGTATACTCACTTATCATATATCATGGGTATACACACTTTAGAGTGTGTACAGTATCATGGGTATACACACGTTAGCGTGCTCCTCCATATTTTATATAGCATATTAAATTGATCTCATCCTCCAATAAAAAAAGTTTTATTTGCATAGCATTATGAGTGCTATATACTACTAACCAATAAACTCAATTAACAAATGAAAAAAAAAGAGAGAATAAGTATCAATAAAGAATACAATATAATACCGCAGTTTGATATTCATTGAAGGGCTACTACTGAAATATAGTAATTCTGTAATTATCTGAAATAGAAGGTCATACACAGTAGAGTGTATAGAGCTGGGAATGAGGAACTCCTCGGTTTGAATCTTGATGCTGACAGCCCCCATTCCCCATGGCCCTTGCCCATGTCATTGGTTTCCAGTTTGTAATGTGAGACGGACGATACTGAATTTGCTTACTGTGCCCAACAGGAATGTTGTTAGAAGTAATGTTTGTAGCATGTTCTGAAGATGAACATTGGTAAGTGCTAATTGTTCTAACTATACCTTACATTTCAAGAACAGAACAATAAAGAAGTGCCCTTTGATCATTCATCTTTCCAAAATATGAAACAAAAATTCACCCTTCTTCTATCTGCTTTTGAAACTGAGTTGGTTTTTCATTCATCTGCAAGACTGCAGGAATAGAAGCATTCTGGGTGCTCCGCTCTCATTTCTGGTTTAGACCATTGGAATACTTCTATCAATGATTCATATCCACTTAACAAAAATGGCTGATTAACTAAGATAGCAATATTCATTCTCTATCAGCATTGCAAAATAGCAACCTCCTTTGCTAGAGTGGACATCCAGGCATTTTAGAGCAATGTTATGTCCCCAGCTGCCTCTGAGAGGGGCATGGGGTATCTAACAGAGCTAAAGGAATAGCAAGGAAAGCTGAGGGAGCTGAACATCTGAGACTATTTCACCATCCCAGAAACCTCTCTAAGCTGGATAATTTGTCCATCACAAGACAAGTCCGACTTAGTGAGGGGATTAGTAAGCTAATGCTATTCATACTGCTCAGAAAAACATTTTCTGTGTCATCATTTTATTGTTTTTCTATTTATAGCAAGGTGAGTGAGAAGGCTAGCATTCTCTGACTCCAGCAGAGAGCTTCATGATAGATTGTACCAGACTAGACTGTGCAGTAATGTGTTTACTGTGCCTAGGTGCAAAAAAGAAAAGGAAACATTTTCATATTTCACAGCTAGCAGGCTACCTGAAAAAGAAAATGGTACAACTATGAGTGAAAACCACACTTTGTTTTTATACCTGTTTCTCTTACAGGTTCCTTGGGAAAGAAGTATTTTAATTTTAGCATTATAAACACATTTTACTAACCCTTGTTTCATCTGATTGCTCACGGCTGCAGTCGGAAAGAGTGCGCACTGTTTAGGCAATCTTTGTAGTAATGACTTAGACTGCGTTATGAACAATGAGCAGGGTCCCTCACCACATTTTTTTTTCATTCTCTTCAGACTTGTACATTATGGTATCTGAGCATCCTTAGTCTTGTTGACTGAGAATAGAGTATTTGTGGATATCAGAAAATATAACCATGGAACCTCATTGGAGTCAACAGCTTAACTTAATCCTTTTTTTAAAAAAAAAGTCTGAGTTACTTTATATCTCTCAAACATATTTACTTACACTGCTTTCAAATGAGACTAGAATTTTCTGTGTTTTTTGCTGCCTGATAGTACATTGTCTATTGCTGATTTGTGTGTGTGTTGTTTCTGGTGTTCCATATTTGTGCTGTTCCAAAACACCTTGAGTATGTATGCTATACATCACTATTCACTCTGACTCTATATGAGCAAGTCTTTGTTCATAGAATTTGCCAGACAGTGGCAGTCTGCTGTTTCAACTTTATCTGTGACATATTAATTAGATGGTACTCCTTTGCTGGGAGATTTTTTAAAAAACAACAACAGTGTGTCATTTCTCATCCATTAGAATGCAAGTCTCTGAGCCCTGGTCTACACTGGGGGGGATCGATCTAAGTTACGCAACTTCAGCTACGTGAATAACGTAGCTGAAGTTGACGTACTTAGATCGACTTACCGTGGTGTCTTCACCGTGGTGAGTCGACTGCTGCCACTCCCGCATCGACTCCACCTGCGCCTCTCGCAGAGGTGGAGTACAGGAGTCTACAGGAGAGTGCTCGGGGATCGATTTATCGCATCTAGACTAGACGTGATAGATCGATCCCCGCTAAATTGATCGCTGCCTGCCGATCCGGCAGGTAGTGAAGACATACCTTGAGACACTTTTTTAATGCCCATTGAAAGTTTTGCCAATTCCAAATCTATAGTCTTAGGTCAAGCATTATGCATTTAGTTCTGCTATGTTAACTTGCACATAACTGTTAATTTTGCAATTTCAAAATCGGCAAACTCACTTGCCTTACACTGGTACTTGGCTGCCCCTTTAAATTGATAGTTTGCTTTGTTTTTTCTTGAAGATCTGTGCATTCTTTGGGATCACTTAAAATTGAATGGGATGGACTTTGATGTTGACCTCAAACTAAACAGATTACTAAGAGATTTAAAAAATCACAGATTTTAATGTAAGTGAGGTTCAGGCAAACACAATAAAGCCAATATTAGGCATATAGAAAGTGTGAAAAGTGGGACCACTTTCCGAAACAAGGCAGGAGTAAAAACTACATGCAAGACAACTGAAATAAAGTAATTCTTGTTTTGGGACTGGTAGACAACTGATTTCACACAGTTGCTGACATGAAAACCTAGATGCTCGTGAAAATATGATCAGGTGCATAATAGACTCAGTGTCACTGGAAAATGTAATCGACACACAGATGGGTATTTTGCAGTTGTTTCTTTGAGAATCGTTCAGACATTGAATAAAGACTGATAGTCATTAGTGCAAGATATGGTTTAACATTCTAACTGGTTATGGTTGGGAGTGCATAGGTACATAGACCAATGTATTACAGTATGTAAAGAACGTAATACAAAGTGTGGCACTTTTTTTGTGCTAAGAACACAGGAGAAGATAGACTGCCTCCAGTACCTAAAGAGAGTGTATGGCACATTACAAGCATATACACAAATCAAGATTAATCCATCACTGTAGCTGATCTTGCACAGGGTTAGCTAATCCTAAAATGGGTTAGCAGGGAAATTGCACTGCGGAGCAGAGACTGAAACTGGCTGAGCAAGTGTAGAACATAAAATCTACATTATGCACCTGGTGCTCACCTTTACTATCTACTTTCTCCTGCACTGCTACCTATAAAGTAGCATCAAAAAAGGATGTGTCTGAGGAGGACAATTAGAGTGCTTTGCAAGAAAAAGACTTGCACTAGAATCTAAAGTGCACAATTGGTGTTCTTGTGTGAAGCAAAAAAAGAAGTTATTCCTGGTGTTAAGCGACTGACAGATTCCCTAGTCATTGCACAGTATGGCACATAACTGGCTGTATGGTGGGAATTGGTCATGGAAATGAGACCCTACGCACACATTTCCATGATATGTCAAAAATAGTTGTTAAACTGGGGAAGTGCTGAAAATCGAGGAAAAAGCAAATGCAGTACCAATTATCAAAAAAGGAAAGAATGGTGATCTTGGTAGTTTCCATTCCAGCAGCCTAACTTCTAGCGCTATAAAATAGTGAAACAAATATTGAGAGAGAACTCACTAAGGGAGGCATTCTGCAAACCTTATTTATATTATGTAACATTTACTCACAAGAGTAGGCTCTAGAAGTTAATTGAACTGTTTGCTATTCCACCCAAGTAAAGGTTTCGCAATATAAGAAGGTAATGTAATAGATATATTTGGATATTGGTACAATATTTATTACTGTGTCTTAAAGTGTTTTATTTTTTGATTGAAGTAAATTAATTCAAATCAGCTTGGATAGGTAACCTGTCATTTGGACTAAAATGTGTTGAGTAATGCCTAAATTATGACATGGTAGGTTGGGGAGAAGTGTCTAGTTGGGTACCCTAAAAATTTGTGTTCAGTCCCTGCAGGCTTAAACTGCTTTATCGATTATCTGGAAGAGGGGAAAGGCAACATATTAATGAGATTTGCAGATGATATTAAATTGGTATGAGTTGTGAACCACCGTCAGGACAGAGAAATAACATAAAGGTGCTCTACACATTGTTTCTGTTTAGGTTCTGTTTAGGTTCCTGGACTGATTTCCGCTCTTAAACATGTTCTTAAAACTGACCAGAACCAAAAACATAGCTCTGTTGTGTTTTAGTCAGTGTTTTGGAAACAAATGCCAATGATCATCTTGCAGCTCTCAACTCATGTGAGTTTGCAGCAACTGTGATCTTAGGCTCTTTGATAATATCAAAATAGTTCAGTACAGATGCTTCTCTGGCAACTTTTTTAATTGTCAATTTTTCTGTATTGTCCTCAGGCAGCATTCTGAATGGAGTGTTTAATTGTGACAAATGAAAGATGAATTTGCTTAGTTATGTTAACATGCTGTCTCCTTGTTTTGATGTTTTACCATTTGTGCAATTGTCTTGGGGTCCAGTCACACTATTTTGTCACCGAGTATGGTTTGGATCCTGCATGTTATGCACGCTGGGGCAGCCATGCACTTATAAGCAGTGATTTGCAGGATGGAGGATTTAGTTTCCTACATTGCCAGTCTAATTCAGCCCAGTCTGGCTGCTTTATTCCTGTTCACTTTAAAGTTCTTTTCTTTGGAATACAACAGAGCATTCCATGATCTCTCTTTGTGGTGGTGATTTTCTCCCCATTCTGCAGATGATCAACAATTACTTCTTTGTCCTACTGAGCTCAGTTGCATTGCTCTGCTCCAGTCTAACTTAGGATATGTCGATTACTGCCATCACAGCATGCTAGGGTGACCAAGCAGCAAATGTGAAAAATTGGGACAGGGAGTGAGGGGGAAGAGGAGTTTATGTAAGAAAAAGACCCCAAAATCGGGACTGTCCCTATAAAATCGGGACATCTGGTCACCCTACAGTGTGCGATTGCAGCTCTTGTAGACACATCCCAGCTAGCTTTAACTTACATGGCTTGGGTACTGATAGCAGTGAAATGACAGCAGCACGGGCTTCAGCGTGCACTAACTGCCCAAGTAATTCCCCAAGATTTGGACAGTCTGCACTGAAGCCTGTGCTGCTGCAGCTTTGTGATGACTATCAGAACGTGAGCTAGCTAGGTTAAAGGTTGTATGGATATATCAAAACAAGCTGCAATCATATTATGCAGTGATTGCAGTGTAGACAGACCTGATAGGAGAATTTTACCCCATCTGTGTGTGAAAACTTCAGTCCTGTTTTTCCTTCCCTCTCTTAGTTCATATTATTTACATATATTCACCTGTCAGAGCTGGAATGTTTTAGTTTTAAGGGAATACCACTTGCACAGGGACAGCTGCTGTGCATGGCAACATCTCTTCAGTTTCTCAAAGTGGAAAATACAAGAGAAGAAAAATTTTTGCATGAACATATGCAAAAAAACCTGCATAATTAATTATATCAAAGACACACATTCTTACAAAACAATATGCACTTGTATTGTTTGAAGCCATGTTAGCCATCTCTCTTTCTTGTCTCTCCTCTACCCCCACCCCTCGCTATTTTAAAAGGTACATTTAAAACTTGTAAATTCTGGTATTGGTGCATTTTTACTGTTTGCCTCATCTCACAGAAGTATTAGCTCATTTAAGAAACAGAAATTCACCACCTGATTACTCTGAAGAAGGGGAGACAGTTTCAACTGCACTCCGTTTTTTAAACAGCAAAGCTGCCATAATAATAGGGGACTTATTGCACTGAAAAAAATCTACTCTGAGGGCAACTGTTTTCATGAGAAGCCTTCTGTATGTAAGGTGAAAGTTTCTACCATTGAGAACTGCACAGTAGTAGTAGTAGTTAGGGCTTTATTACTTAGTTCTAATTTGTATTGATGGCCTAAAAAAAGTAGCATGCTTTGCAGTTCTGTGAAAGAAAAGATTATAAATGGAGATTAATTATAATTTTGCTAGCTCAGTACTTGTAAAACTAAAGCAATTTATATTCTTTCTCTTAATGATCTCCATTCCTGATTGCAGTAATGTAATCTAATTGTGATTATGATAGTATCTGAATCATGTGGGCCTCTATGTGATTGGAACTACTCTTTGCATTAAAAAGTAATTTTGGAGTAATGATGAAAAGTTACTGTGGAAAATTGGCAAGTAATATATTTTACTCTGTATCTTTAGTTTTTGCTTTCATTTTTGATTATATCTTATAGCAAGGATAAGTATGATACTACATCAAGGATTTATTACATCAAAGCCTTATCAATGATAAGTATGAGTACCAAAGATAAGCACGATATTATTGGAATAACATAGATATGGTTGAGGCAAGAAATTGACTGAGGTTTTAAGATACTAGACTACAGTTTCTGGATAGAAAGGGAAAATAGAGGAAGAGGAGTGGTATCAGTATTCCTAAGAGATGAGTGTCTGCAAAGGAAAATGCTACAAGTATTTTGGCTGACATAGCAGTGTCAGCTCAGATAAAAGTTAAGAACAATAAAGGCTGTCAGGTATTTTTTGAATGTTTCTGTGAACTTTCAAGGCTGTGTTTACAGATGAGAGAAGCCTAGACGAGGGCTGGAACTTTGATAATGATGGATTTTAATTACTTGGTTATTGATTGCAGTAACTATGTTAAAACTAAGGAGGGGAGGAACCACATTTCTAAAGCTGGTGCAAGATTGCTTTTAGTTTCTCATGCACTTTATTGAATTGTCCTTCAGAAACTATTTAGGATTAATTCAAGGATTTAAGCCAAGGGTAATAAAGGGTGTTGAATTTGAGAGGTATCTAATTTCCAGTGATCTCAACATCATTTGATTAAAGATGGTTGTTGAGGAACAGGAAGCAATGCAAGCATTATGGTAGGCCTACTTTGAGGAAATGCAAAGTGTGTTAAGGAATTTTTATCAGGGTTTTATTATAATGTATGGTAAATCTACTGAAGAAAATTGGAATATATTTACGAAACAGTTGGGGTACATTTGAAATTCATCCTGGTTGAGTCTAAAGAAGGATAAAGGTAACAATGCCCAAAGTAGCTAAGTAGGGTTGTGTAGTAAAGAGTAAGATAAGCAGTAAGTACAAGGTGTTTAAAAAATATACAAAATCTAGTAAGGTGGAGCAGTCGGAAGGCTATAAATATAAGCAGAAGCAAATTGTGAGGCTAATTAGAAAAGCAAAAAAAAAATTCTGAATGCCAACTGCAGAAAATATTTGAGATAACAGTAATGTTCTGCAACTATATTTGAGAAAATTGAAGGGAAAAAATAGGTCCCAAAAGATAGGAATTAGAGCCAGGTTTTATTTTTGTTCATGTATTTAGAGAGTGTGCACACTATCTCACCAAGAGATAAAATGTCTTACTATGTTACAAGGTGTATATCCTCACCTGAAGAATTGGCCAATATAGCCAATTTTACAACATTCTCACACATTTAATTAATCTGGATGGCAATACAAAATGTAAAAAATCAAAGTTTGTGGAAAACTGAACCCATAGAAAATAATCATAATGGAAAAAAATCTTTGAATGCCCAAGCCTAGTATATCATTGCAGTAAAGAAGGGAAAACCAAAAGGAGTGAGACTTATTTTATTGTCCATCTCTCAAGATAGACTTCTAGATTATGGTTTTACAGGGACACCATCCAGGTTGGCAGATTCAGCATTTGCCATATCAAATTTTCCATACAAGGTCTATGGAAAATATGGCTCTGTGATTCCATACTCTTATAAAATAGCATATACATTTGTGGTGCTGTGTAATAATAATGCTGCCTTTTTTTTCTTTCCACCTGCCAAATTTGTTCTCCAGAAATGTTTGTCAAAAGAGAGTACAAGGAGAGAGTCTACAAGTAGCCGTTAACAGAGCAGAGTATGCCCGAGCACTTAGAGTGATCACTGACAGAGGGCATTTATCCATAGAATTTTAGGGTGAAATTCTGGCCACACTGAAGTCAATGGCAAAACTCCCATTGACTTTAGTGGGTTTAGGATTTCACCCCTACAGACTGAAAATTCACCTGTCCTGCAGGGAGCGAGTCTCTCTTTTTTATTTGTTGTGGATACTCAATGTGATTTAGTGGAATTCCCCCGTAGCACAGGTAGAATTTTCAATCTTCAGGACTCTTTACCCATGGGGCTCAAAACCAGAAGCTGCCAGGAACCAGCATTTATCTGCTCAACATTTCCTACTTCCAGGATATAGGCAAGGATAATGGCCACATGCACCCCCTCGTAAGGATGTTCAGGCTAGTGGATCCATGTAAATCCTGTATCTGCTGGGTACCAGAACAAGGAGTAATGGTCTCAAGTTGCAGTGGGGGAGATTTAGGTTGGATATTAGGAAAAACTTTTTCACTAGAGGGTGGTGAAACACTGGAATGCGTTACCTAGGGAGGAGGTGGAATCTCCTTCCTTAGAAGTTTTTAAGATCAGGCTTGACAAAGCCCTGGCTGGGAAGATTTAGTTGGGGATTGGTCCTGCTTTGAGCAGGGGGTTGGACTAGATGACCTCCTGAGGTCCCTTCCAACCCTGATATTCTATGATTCTATGATTCTACCTCACTTTGGCACTGCCCCCTTACCATTCATTAGCATAAAGAGTCACAGCTAAGCTAGTGAGCAGTTGTGAATGAAAAATCCCAATGATGGCTCTGAAATGCTTATGACCCTGCACAGGATAGTGAAAACATTCTGGTTTTGCTGATTTGAGATCTTTCTGCATTCAAGGACATGAGTATATGAGGACTGGTGCCTAAGTACTTCAGTGACACATTCAATTAAAAAAAACCCAGAGATATTTTTGGCACTCAATCAAGTTTCACATCTTCACTATTCCTGCCAGCTCCAGTTTGGGGCTCATGCACTCACAAAGTAAAATAAGAACTTTGCTCTCCAATTTGCTCTTTATATATGCTTGTACATTCTCTGCATTGGTGTTTGCATCTAACAGTTTTTAGAGCAAAGTTTGGAGTCACCTAAAATTACAGTGTGATTGGAAAAATACATTGTATGCAGAATTTCTCTGTTTTCTACAGACTACAACAACACTGCAGTCTTCAGAATTGTCATTCCATGTCTTAGAAATGTTCTTAAAAATAGCCACTATTCTTATAAACTCCCCCAAATAGACAGATATGTTCCCCCTTGCTGTCCTTGCAACAGCAAATTAGCAAGCCCTGTTGCCCACATTAAGGTTGCATTGATTCTAATGCACAAGATGTTTTGGTCAGGCACAGACTCTTGTTGCAAAGAGTGGAGGAGGAGTTTTATTTAAGAAAGACAGCCAGGATAAATTCATCTTAAGTCCCCAAAAGAATGTTTGCCTAGTGAGAAGTGGACAAAGTTGATGAGGGGGAAAGATTTGTTATTTCTAAGAGAATATTTCAAACAATGGAGACAGAAATTAAAGAACAAGGCGTGCAAGAATCACTTTAGGCCCTTTGACAGTAGAACCAGAGTGGTATAAAATTTAGTATAAGAGTTTCTTTGCAGCGGCGCAACTGAAGTGCAGCATTAGAGTAAATATATTACTGGGATGCTTCTGTAGCAAACAATGTCTCTGGGTTTCACTGATCGAATCCTGCTAAAAGTATTTTTCTTCCAAATTAATTTAGTTACCTTGTCAAAATGCTTCAATGATTAAAAATAACCAGTGGTAACATTATATAATGATTATACTAGGGCTTGGCATTCAGGAGATCCAGTTTCTCTTCCTGTCCATGCCACTAACTTGCTGTGTAACCTTGAGTAAATCACAGAGAGACACGTTTTCCTAAAGTGAGGCCTGAGCTTGCATGTGGATTTTCATATGCACAAATTAGCATGCCTACTTTTGCTGTTTGCCACACGTGCACATGTCAGTCAGTGTTTAGATTCCTAAGTACCCAGTTTTGTGGTGCCTCAGACTCTGCTGATTGAAAATCTGCCCCTTAATCTCTGTGTCTTAATTTTTCCCACCTGTGAAATGGAAATAACATCTACTTACCTAAATCCGAGTGTGTTTTAAGGCTTTTTGTAGTTAATGGGTATTTGTAGAGTGCTTTTTAGTTGTATGTTAGCAGTTGTTGTCTTTCCACACTGTGTTCCTGCTGCTGGGCTTAATCCATTTCTAAATGGAACATTGTGTGTGCTAGGCAGACTAGTGAAATAATCAGCAGTGTGCGTGACTTTATTTAACATCTTTGCTTCTTAAAAACAGTCTAAAATGCTTGCAAAAGGAGCAGGCTTGCAGGAAAAATTCTATTGCCAAAGGCCAGTTTCTTAGCAACGACATCCTCTCAACGTGTCACAAGTCTGGAGCCCTTTGCCCTCTCAAAGGAAGTTCCTTAGGTGTCTTTTACACATTGAGTGCTTTGTGATAGGTTGAGGCCTGCTGGCTGTCAACTCTGTCCCTTAAGGGAACTTGACAGATCTTAAAAAAAAATCAATTTTAAGCTCACATGCCCCAGTGGGTGCCAAAGCCACTTCAGAGAGCCTGAAAGATGGCTGAGTCGACAGGATTTGACTTCCAGAGGTAGAAAGGTGACAAACTCTATCATGAGAAAGGGGCAGCTTAGGGCCTCAGAGGCCTAACCTGCTCCCAGGATCTGGGGCCTAGTGTTGTATTGAACCTATTTATCTCTTTCATGGGCCCAAGGTACCACGGGGAAAGAAAAGTTGTTCAAAAATGCTGGCAGAATTCAGGGTGTAAATGATGAATTACTTTTCATCAGCTGAAAGGAAACATACTCCGGAACAATACTGAAAGGGAGCAGGAGCATCTGACCTCCTGCTTCAGAGCAGCCAATATCTTCATTCAAGAAGACAACCATGAAATTACACAGAAAATGGGATTGTCATGAACAGCCCCTTGAAATCTCAGTATACAGTCATTACTGCATGGGAAAAAGCCTTCATCCACACATCATAACTTGTAACAGACAAGGGGAAAAAAAACAAACCCAGAAAACAGACCTTGGAGTTACCAATAGGAATGTAGAAAATATTTGTTGATTCAAACTTTTCCCCTCTAGTCTCTCAAATCATTGTACACAGACATAACAACATACTAACGTTATAGTGATACTTGATTTTTTGCCATAGACAGTTTTCTAAAAAAAGAAAAAGGAAGACAGAGAAACCGTCCTATCATTTTATTTATATTACCCCTTCTCCCTCTTACAATATAACATTTAAATTCTTTGAGCAAAAACTCTTGTCCAATTAGTACTGGCCTTTTAAACCGCATAATATAAATATATGCAACTACCAGAACTAAAGTAAATTGTTCAATAGAGATTCATATTCTGGGTAACAATTTATTTTCTGGGTTTGCCTAGAAATGTTGGTGTTTGTCCCAATTAGGCATGGGGTAAAAAGCAAACAAGATCCTGTTGCTTTATTTGAGTGTGAAATCAAGCAGAGAGTGTGAGAACTTTGGAAGTCAGGAATATAGGGATAAAAACAACACATATTTAAATGGTTTTTTTTTTAATTCTTGCAGATTCTACATTGATTTTAATTATGCTAGCCCTGGGCTAGTGGACATGGAGAGGTTTTATTAATTATTATTATTATTACTGTTATAATACTAAGATTCCTCATGATGGTTTTTTTTCCGTAAGCTCTCATGACTCTAATGACTAGTCCTATTAAATATGTCAGTGTTTGTTGTGTTGATATATGGAGAGACAGAGGTCCAAATTCCAACTAAACTTAAGCACTGAGCAAATTAAGTCTTTCTAGGCAGACATGATTTCTTCACATCTCTATGTAAAGCTGCACTTCCTACTCTGTTTTCCCCTCCCATCCACAGAACCCATTAAAAAAACAAAAACAAGGGCAAGACTCTGAAAATAGAAATTAATAAGGAAAATATTATAATACCCTTTATATAATACTATAGTACATCTTCACCAGTGCAGAAGGTGCAAATTACAACTCTTTCACCAGGGTTGTGAATCTGACACATTGATCTGTTCCTATTACCTAGTCTCAAAAAGGACATAGCAGAAATAGTGTATCTGAGCCCACTGGAGGAATTCACTGGAATTGCTAGGAAAGGTGATACCTTTTACTGGGCCAACTTCTGTTGGTGAGAAAAATGAGCCTTTGAGCTACAGGGTTCTTCTTCAGGTCTGGGAAAGGTATTCAGAGTGTCACAGCTAAATACAAGATAGAACAAATTATTTAGCAGAAGTAGAAAAGGAGTACTTGTGGCACCTTAGAGACTAACCAATTTATTTGAGCATGAGCTTTCGTGAGCTACAGCCGATGAAGTGAGCTGTAGCTCACGAAAACTCATGCTCAAATAAATTGGTTAGTCTCTAAGGTGCCACAAGTACTCCTTTTCTTTTTGCGAATACAGACTAACACGGCTGTTACTCTGAAACTTAGCAGAAGTAGTTAGCACATATTTTAAGGAACCATGCAAGGTAGAGTTGCCCATTAACACCTCTGTAGTCATAGGACAAAAAGAGAGGGTTAAGTGAAACACTGGAATGCGTTGCCTAGGGAGGTGGTGGAATCTCCTTCCTTAGAAGTTTTTAAGGTCAGGCTTGACAAAGCCCTGGCTGGGATGATTTAATTGGGGATTGGTCCTGCTTTTGAGCAGGGGGTTGGACTAGATGACCTTCTGAGGTCCCTTCCAACCCTGATATTCTATGATTCTATGATTCTATGATTACAGATTGTTGTGATAAGCTATAAATCCACTGTCTCTGTTCAGTCCATGATTTTTAGTGTCTAGCAAAGTTACAAATTTAAGCTCCCTGGCTCATCTTTTGAAAGTGTTGTTCAGGTTTCCTTTGAGGATGAGGACAGATAGGTCAGATATAGAGTGATCGATTTGTGAAAAGTGTTCACTCACTGGTGTTTTGTTGTTTTTGTCTTTTATCACTTTTCTGTGTGAGTTCATTTGAGAGTGTAGTGATTGTCTGGTTTCAACCAGATAGTTGTTATTGGGGCATTCAGTGCACTGGATGAGGTACACCACATGTGTAGGACTCATGGATTTTGAAAGATGTGTTGTGGGGAGTGCTCATCATTGTAGCAGCATATGTCTGCAGGTTTTGCATCTGTTGTTCTGGTAGAGCCTGATGCTTCTTTAAGGTGGTGTTTCCTGGTCTGTGGGGAGCTTGATTCAGATGAGGATGTTTGGAGAGTTTGGGTGGGGGGGTATTTGAAGGCCTTAATGAGGTTTGTGCTTTAGTAAGACACAGGATGTGTTTGATGTCACATTCCCTGCTAGACAATCCAGGAACATGACTTACACTGGCCTTGCCCCTTTTAATTAAGAAACCTTTCTCAGGTTTATTTTGCTGCTGCCATTTTTGCACTGGATAGTGTTCAGGAATAGTGTTTCTTACGAATATCTCTGTGTCTGTGCTGGGCTACAGGAGAGAAGAAGAAGTTCAAAGGTGGATGGCTTGAGAGGACACCTCTGTTTCAAATTGGATGAGTATTATTATTTATTATTTGTTTTATCTAGGATCCTTAGTCATGGTGAGGACCCCATTGTGCTAGATACAGAACAAAAAGACAGTCCCTACCCCAAAGAGCTACGATGTAAGTAGAATGTTTAGAAAGGCTGCTGTCTTATATTACGAGTGTGATCTCCATCATTGCATCATATTGTATTGCAAGCAGAGCAGCTAGATGCTGGGCTTCATGCCAGGGGGTATGTGGGCAGGAGCAATGCTTGTTATTCTATGAGTAAGCCACCCACAGAAGGAACAGGCTGGTGGCTTCTTTAAAGGCTCTCTTCCTTTCTTTGAAAGGCTCCTCTGAGGTCCCCATTGTGTTTCTCATCTCTGACCTTATGCTGCAAAGTTAACTCTGTTCTCCCAGGGATGGCAGTTTTCCATCAGCTCTTTGAACTGCCCTTATACACGTCCCGGTTGGCCAAATTACCCTGTCCCAACAAAAAACTGGTGAGGCCACATTTGGAGTATTGCATCCAGTTTTGGGCCCCCCACTACAGAAAGGATGTGGACAAATTAGAGAGAGCCCATCAGAGGGCAAGAAAAATGATTAGGGGTCTGGGGCACAAGACTTATGAGGAGAGGCTGAGGGAACTGGGCTTATTTAGTCTGCAGAAAACAAGAGTGAAGGGTAATTTGATAGCCACCTTCAACTACCTGAAGGGGGATTCCAAAGAGGATGGAGCTAGGCTGTTCTCAGTGGTGGCAGATGACAAAACAAGGAGAAATGGTCTCAAGTTGCAGTGAGGGAGGTCTAGGTTGGATATTAGGAAAAACTATTTCACTAGGAGGGTGGAGAAGCACTGGAATGGGTTACCTAGGGAGGCAGTGGAATCCCCATCCTTAGAGGTTTTTAAGGCCCAGCTTGACAAAGCCCTGGCTGGGATGATTTAGTTGGGGTTGGTCATGCTTTGAGCAGAGGGTTGGACTAAGTGAACTCCTGAGGTCTCTTACAACCCTAATCTTCTATGATCCACAGTTATTCATGTACCAGGGTGTATTTTGTTGTTTGGTTTGGGGATTTTTTTTTAGAGGGGAATAAACTGGTAAAGGGGTATGTGCATACGGGCAACAGTGGGGAGGGGACAGAGTTAAAGTTGTGGTCTGTGGTGTAGGTTAGTTCTGGCATTGGCAGCATGTGTGCCAGTGGGTGGATGTTTTTTGCTTTTTTGAAACTACATGCATCAAGTATGTTGTGTCTGTAGTAACCCTAACATTTTCTGTGTGTGTATTAATATACATTGCTACTTCAAGGTCACTAAGTATTAGGTTGGTTTCAGAGTAGCAGCCTTGTTAGTCTGTATTCATAAAATTTTTGAATACAGACTAACACGGCTGCTACTCTGAAACCTGTCATTGTGCAAGGCACTGCATTTAGCCGTATGGAGTGGAAATCTATCAATTTCATGAAAAAACTCGTACAGATACAGACAGACATCATCTTCCTTTCTAAATGCAAACAGATGAACATCATACCAAAAGGACTGAAGGTAAAAAATCCATTACAATCTACATACCATACAGACTATGCTGACAGCTTGTGCCACACGCTCTCGAAGAAACTGCGGAACCACCTGATCAACATCCTCTACAGCAAACAGGGAAAGATTAAGAATGAGCTCTCAAAAATGGATACTCTCATAAAAAAACAACCTTCCACACAAACTTCCTCGTGGCTGGACTTTATAAAAACTAGACAAGTCATTTACAACACACACTTTGCTTCTCTACAAAAGAAAAAGGACACTAAACTATCTAAACTTCTACATGCCACAAGAGGCCACAGCAATGGTTCCCTTAACCCACCCAGCAATATTGTTAATCTATCCAACTATACTCTTAGCCCAGCAGAAGAATCTGTCCTATCTCGGGGCCTCTCCTTCTGCCCCTCCATCCCCATGAACATGATACAGTTCTGTGGTGACCTAGAATCCTATTTTTGATGTCTCCGACTCAAGGAATATTTCCCACACACCTCTGAACAACATACTAATCCACAGAGACCTCCCTACCAACACTACAAAAAGAAGGATTCTAGGTGGACTCCTCCTGAAGGTCGAAACAACAGACTGGACTTCTACATGGAGTGCTTCCGCCGACATCCACGGGCTGAAATTGTGGATAAGTAGCATCACTTGCCCCATAACCTCAGCCATGCAGAACACAATGCCATCCACAGCCTCAGAAACAACTCTGACATCATAATCAAAAAGGCTGACAAAGGAGGTGCTGTCGTCATCATGAATAGGTCGGAATATGAACAAGAGGCTGCTAGGCAGCACTCCAACACCGCTTTCTACAAGCCATTACCCTCTGATCCCACTGAGGGTTACCAAAAGAAACTACACCATTTGCTCAAGAAACTCCCTGAAAAAGCACAAGAACAAATCTGCACAGACACAACCCTGGAACCCCAACCTGGGGTATTCTATCTGCTACCCAAGATCCATAAACCTGGAAATCCTGGACCCCCCATCGTCTCAGGTATTGGCACCCTGACAGCAGGATTGTCTGGCTATGTAGACTCCCTCCTCAGGCCCTATGCTACCAGCACTCCCAGCTATCTTAGAGACACCACTGACTTCCTGAGGAAACTACAATCCATTGGTGATCTTCCTGAAAACACCATCCTGGCCACTATGGATGTAGAAGCCCTCTACACCAACATTCCACACAAAGATGGACTACAAGGCATCAGGAACAGTATCCCCGATAATATCACGGCAAACCTGGTTGCTGAACTTTGTGACTTTGTCCTCACCCCTAACTATTTCACACTGGGGACAATGCATACCTTCAAATCAGCAGCACTGCTATGGGTACCCACATGACCCCACAGTATGTCAACATTTTTATGGCTGACTTAGAACAATGCTTCCTCAGCTCTCGTCCCCTAATGCCCCTACTCTACTTGCGCTATATTGATGACATCTTCATCATCTGGACCCATGGAAAAGAAGCCCCTGAGGAATTCCACCATGATTTCAACAATTTCCATCCCACCATCAACCTCAGCCTGGACCAGTCCACACAAGAGATCCACTTCCTGGACACTACGGTGCTAATAAGCTATGGTCATAGAATCTCAGGGTTGGAAGGGACCTCAGGAGGTCATCTAGTCCAACCCCCTGCTCAAAGCAGGACCAATCCCCAATTTTTGCCCCAGATCTCTAAATGGCCCCCTCAAGGATTGAACTCACAACCCTGGGTATAGCAGGCCAATGCTCAAACCACTGAGCTATCCCTACCCCCAAGGGATAAACCGGAAACCTACTGACCGCTATTCCTACCTACATGCCTACAGCTTTCACCCAGACCACACCACACGATCCATCGTCTACAGCCAAGCTCTATGATACAACCGCATTTGTTCCAACCCCTCAGACAGAGACAAACACCTACAAGATCTCTATCAAGCATTCTTGCAACTACAGGACCCACCTGCTGAAGTGAAGAAACAAATTGACAGAGCCAGAAGAGTACCCAGAAGTCACCTACTACAGGACAGGCCCAACAAAGAAAATAGCAGAATGCCACTAGCCATCACCTTCAGCCCCCAACTAAAACCTCTCCAACGCATCATCAAGGATCTACAACCTATCCTGAAGGATGACCCATCACTCTCACAGATCTTGGGAGACAGGCCAGTCCTTGCCTACAGACAGCCCCCCAACCTGAAGCAAATACTCACCAGCAACCACATACCACACAACAGAACCACTAACCCAGGAACCTATCCTTGCAACAAAGCCCATTGCCAACTGTGTCCACATATGTATTCAGGGGACACCATCATAGGGCCTAATCACATCAGTCACACTATCAGAGGCTCATTCACCTGCACATCTACCAATGTGATATATGCCATCATGTGCCAGCAATGCCCCTTTGCCAGCAATGCCCCTTTGTCATGTACATTGGTCAAACTGGACAGTCTCCACGTAAAAGAATAAATGGACACAAATCAGATGTCAAGAATTATAACCTTCATAAACCAGTCGGAGAACACTTCAATCTCTCTGGTCACTCGATTACAGACCTAAAAGTCGCAATATTACAACAAAAAGACTTCAAAAACAGACTCCAACGAGAGACTGCTGAATTGGAATTAATTTGCAAACTGGATACAATTAACTTAGGCTTGAATAGAGACTGGGAGTGGATGGGTCATTACACAAAGTGAAACTATTTCCACATGTTTATTCCCACCCCCCCGCCACTGTTCCTCAGACGTTCCTGTTAACTGCTGGAAATGGCCCACCTTGATTATCACTACAAAAGGTTCCCCCCCGCCCCGCTCTCCTGCTGGTAATAGCTCACCTTAAGTGATCACTCTCCTTACAGTTTGTATGATAACACCCATTTTTTCATGTTCTGTGTGTATATAAATCTCCTCACTGTATTTTCCACTGAATGCATCTGATGAAGTGAGCTGTAGCTCACGAAAGCTTATACTCAGATAAATTGGTTCGTCTCAAAGGTGCCACAAGTACTCCTTTTTAAGTATTAGGTTGGAATTAGAAAGTATAAAATGATCAGTTTAGACATTGATCTATGGGCCAGATTACAAATACATCAGAGTCTAGGAAACACTGTTGTATATAGCTACAATTTGTAGAGTAATCAGGACCATAACTGTGTTAGGAATTACAGCTTTTAGCCCAGTCAAGGATCATGGTTAAGCTCTTGGTTAAACTGCCAATGGCAACTGTATAGTAGCTATAGCACATATATCCATATTTTAACTAGACCAAATGGCATCCATATTGAAACTGTTTCCAATGTCTAAGAGTGTAGTGTGGATGGACCCTATAAGATTATAAGTGAATATGCTCTATAGTCTGAAAGGTGATTCAGACTCTCTTTGATTCAAGATGAACTCTGGTGAACTTAAGCAGCATTTCCAGAATTTAAAAGCAAACAAACCAAAAAGTACTATAATTTAAGAAACAGCTCTAACAATCATTCCCCTGGGTACTGTTAGTAGAAATGTCTATTGCACACCACATTCCACAGCAAGAGACACCTTCTATTAGAAAGTAAGGGTACAGCTAATCAAGCAATTTGACTGGTTGAGCAATCCTTAATGCTTCAACAAACTGACCTCAAACTACTAAGACCCTTGCTAGCTGAAATTTGCTAGTTGCAGCCTGACTTATTACATCCAGAGATTTTCTTCTTATAACAAACCTATATCTTTTTTTACTATGTTAAGACCTGTCATTACTCATAATTATTATTAAGTCACTTATAAGCAATGCTAAGACATTAAACAATATAAAAAAAATCCAAATAGAGAGCTGGTCCATTGATTTCATGGCTAAGTCACCACCTTGTCTTTAAAGGATGCTAAAATGTTACAACATTTGATAAACAGAGAAGCAGCCTTGTTTGTGTTCCAACAAGAAAAATGTTGCCATTAAAGCAGTAAAATGCTTAGAAATAAAAACATACATAAAACCCTGTATTTTTAAATAGGTTTCTAATATTGTGCCCTCAATCTACTGTGTGCACAGATTTTCAAGCACAATTAGTTGTGGATGCAAGACATCAGTTTTCAGACTATGGTGCCCTTATTCTCTTATTCATGTTGCTAGTCCCATTTGCTTACTGTGTGAGTAAGTGTACACCACAGGGCACCTGGAGCCAGATTTTCAAAGGTATTTAGGCACCTAAAAATGCAGATAGGTGGGATTTTCAAAAGCACTAGCAGTTAGGCATCAAAGTCCCACTACGTGCCTGTCTGCATCTTTAGGCGCCTCAATATCTTTAGAAGTCTTGCCCTTAGATGTGTCTCTGTCTGATCTGCCACAGACATAGTTCATGGCACAATTAATTGTGCTTGGAATTGATTGACTGAACAAAAGGACAGATGCAAAATTAAAGGCTAGTGTCTAAAAATTTGGTCCATATAGTCTGATTGACATTTAGTACACTTTTAATGTTTCACTTTCATTGGCTTCTTAATTGAATAAAAATATTTCAGATAGAGCAGCAGAAATCAAGTTCTTTGATTGATATGAATCCTGTTTACTCTCCAACTCTGAACTCAGCAGGTTAAGTAATTGGGAGACAGAAAAGTTCCTATATTTCTATTTCCAGCTGGTGATACACAAAAGGCAGGAAGTTATCTCATTAATGGGGCACCAGCTTTATGCAAATTATAGTAACAAAAAGGCTTCCCTTCATACTTTTCATAAATTACCTAATAAAGTAGGAATAAATGGCCATATTCAAGAGCCTTTGTTGTATTTTTAGCACAAGACTCTTTCTGTTACTGCAAATATGACTAAATGTGCCTTGTTCAAAAGGGGTGTTTATGAAATAAGGCCACTCAAAAGCTTTTATTTCTTAACAGCCTTCAGTTACTTTTATGGCACAAAATTAACATAATTAGTCACAGAGAATAGATGACATAAGCAGTGTGCCATGCACAAAAGAGGAAACCAGTATCTAAGGAAGGTATTTTGAGAGATTAAAATTTTTCAAAGTGCTCAATACTGGAAGGTCCTTTTTATTTGTGCACAGCCTTAAGATACTTTTTTACTCCGTGAAATTCACATAATGAGATGCAGCAGACAGATGACATTAGCGATGAGCCATTAGAAAGAGGTCAGTTTCCTCTGAAAGATAGTCACTGTTCCTGCTCGTCATTAATTTGCAGCTTCAAAGCAGTGAGCATATGATAGTCTGGCATGTTAAGCAAGTTGCAGTTATCTTTAAATAACCATTTTTCCCAGTTATTAGAAGCTAAAGTTTTTAAACTTCTGACTGAAAGCAAAATTAAAGCACGCAGCAGTGTAAAAAGGCTGTAGAGAGATTATAAAAAGGAAATCAAATATGTTTTATAAATGAAGTTAGTTTTTCCCTGGGGAAAGGCTGCCTTGACTTTCAGTGCTAGAATTTGGGGTTGTACATAGACCTCAAAGACATGAATGTGGCTATTAAATGAGAGAAGTAGTAACTTTTTTAGTTACTATCTTTTGGTTGATTAACGTATCCCAGTCTAAAGAGCAGAAATGTACAGCTATATTTGAGTAGCTTGTATATTATTTAGCAAGGTAGGAGAGTACAGAGTAGGACAACTATACTTACAAATGTTGTGTAATGTTTATATTGGTTACATCTTTGGCTTTTGAATGAGGATATCTTTATACGTTAAAAAGATAGCTTGGAAGTCTTTATTTCAAATAAAAGATCAAAAGGAAATATGCAAAATTACTGTGGATTACTTCATGCGGTAGGTAATTCCATCGCATTGCATTGACATCTTAACATTAAAAGATTTGTCACATGTCCAAAGTATTTGTCACATGTCCAAGCTGGTACTAATGAACGCTTTTGTTCTACAACAAATGTCTTTTCGTTCCCATTTTGCTAATCATATTTAATGATGAAACTATGCAATGAGTGGCACCCTCAGAAGGATTTCAGTTTAAACATTCCACTCTTCCCACCAAAACTCATATTTAATCACCAGGGAGGGACAAGTGATATAGCAACAGATGGGAAAACAGTATATTTCCACAAATTCTCCACGCTCTGGTAACATTCGGTTTTCTCACACTGTAGATCCATCAGCAATACTAAGTGCTTGAACCAATACCCAGGGACATCAGTAGGACTCTTTGCATTAAATTCAATGGGATTTGGGTCAGGTTCTAAATCTCTATAGAAATTCAAGAATACACACAAGCCCATGGACTATCATTCATGTACTATGCTCTAATTTACAACAGTGTTATCTTTCTAAGATGCAATTTATCAATTTAAAACAATCAATTTAGTAAACTAGTGATGAGTGGTAGTGGACAGTGTTTCACAAAGTGGCAGTGAGCTGCACTTCACTGCTTCAAGTCTAAATTAGTATTGCCACATTGAAACTTGTCTCTTTCAATAGACAATGAGGCTCATCTGGTTATGGATATATCATAAGTTGGTGCCTTGTGTACAGATGAGCTCTGAGTCACAAAGTTTGGATCCAGAATCTGATCCAGATGTGAACTTCTCCTTAGTGTGGGCATACTCAGATTTGGTATTCCAAGATAATTTATTATAGGTTTGAACCACAACCCTAACCTGAAATTCCCCAATTTGAAGGTGGTTCAGTTCTGTTGTTCCAGTTTGGGCCCATCTCTAATTCTAAGAAGTATGTTTAAGTTTCTTTATCTCTCAAATTCTGTCTTATCAATAAGGGAAGACCAGTAAGAAAAGTAGTTGCAAAAAAGAAGTTTCTGAAATTCTGTCTCTAATGTTATCACACCACCTAGGTTTGGAAGCAATCTCAGAGTGCTTATTTGCTGAGCAGCTCTTTCTGAGGGCACTGATGGTCCATTTAGTATCAGCAGTTGGTTTCTGTCCTAAGGATGAGTGGTAACCTTGAACTCCGGCATACACTTGCAAATGCTTTCCATTCCAGTGAAGGAAAGATTGAACCACGTGAAAACCGAGAAAATGGCAAGAATAATAGAGATGCTCCACTGGGACTAAGGGGAAAAAAAAGTCAAGTGTTACAGATCTAACTTTGAGGACACTTTGCAATGCCTCCCTTATTTTTGAAAAACATTCAATACTCTATTGTAATGGTTGTAAAAATATATGGCCTAAACTGGTCATAATTCAGTCTTTGGGCTATCATAGGATACTGTAGTATTTTTGTAAGAATGGCATTCTGAGGGGGATAGACTTGGTGCACAAAGTATAAAGAGGAAGACTGGACTGATGGCATCATACCAATTCCAGGCCCCTTATTGACTAATGGAGACATGTTGCCATCAGTCTCCAGGTACAGCGCTTTATGATAATAAAGAAAGAAAGAAAGAAAGAAAGAAATATATCCCAGAGATACAGCCAGACTTACCCCCAAATGCATGGAGTTCATATTCAGGGTTCTAAGTCATTATTAGAGCTGATCAGATTTTTCCCCCCACTGCAGAAAGTTTCGTATTTTAAGCCAAAAATTGAAATCCAAAAGATTTTGCCAGAAAATTGAAATACTTTTATTCTGAAATGCTGCTGTGGTTCCTCATGGCAGTTGTAGTATGAGTGCTGTTCTCCCTGATTGCATTATATCTACCACGAGGCCCCATGGTGTCCTCCTTTGGTGAGGGGAAGCAGTGCATCAAGGTAGTCATATGGCTGTAGTGCATAATGGGATATTACCTCTGGCTGGTGACTCAAGTCCCTAAATGAGAATGGGAGCATTAGGAACCCAAATGAAAACTGCTGTTAAGCACTGAAGCAGCATTTCAGAATAAAAATATTTCAGTTTTCTGCCAAAATATTTGGGCTTTTGGCTGAAATCAAGCACTTTTCAGTCTTTCAATGAAAAATAAAGAAAGCTCCACAGAAAGCTGACATATTAATGAACAATTTGTTTGTGTCAAACCCTCTATATTCTCTTGAAAAACCATTTCAATAGAAAATTTTCAATCAGCCCTAGTCATCATATATCTAGGGAAGGATCTGTGTTGACCTCATTCTGCTCTTATTGATATCAGCAGCAAAAAAATGAAGCCAATGCTGAGCACTTTTGAAATTCCTGCCCCTCAAATATTAAAAGGTGGTATCATGTAGTTGGTCAGCCTTTTGTCTGTGTCATCTTGGTAGTGAAGGTGTTTTGTTTAAAAAAGTTGTAGCTCAACAGATGTGCTAAGATGGAGATATTATTGGAACTGCATGTACACAATTGTGTTACATAAGTTTGTAATTCTTGTAATTGCCAGATCCTGTATCAGGCACACTGAGGACCTTCAATTATAAATATCAAGATACTTAAAGCAGTTGTTGGAGATGGATGCATTGGAGACTATTACTGGCTTCAAGGCCTCACCTCTGTTGCTTTGGTAGAAGGAAACCCTTTGCAAAGATGTAAATAAATAAAAAGGGGGTGGCAGGAATTTCTACAGGTTGTATTTTGCATTTCAGATGGATTAAATCTGCTTTTACTAGTAGGAATCTATATAACGGGATTAGAGAATTATGAATTGGCTGTTCTTGTTAAGGTCTAGTTCCGTTTAATTAAGAAATGAATTCTAAAGTAATGTGTGTGTACGTGTATGCACATGTATATATCCTGGTATTTTTTATATTTATATATACAAACACACATACTAGTACCTACAACACACACACTTATTTGTTATACAGTTATACCTACACTTTTGCTTTAATCACAAAGTTTTATACATTATTTTAAACACATTTTAACACACGTTAATAATATTCATGCTGTTGCTTTGAAAAAAAAATCTGTGAGATGTGGTTAATGAAGAGAAACTGCAGCATAAATTGCATGTAAAATATGCAATCCACACCAGCATATTTTTCTTGAACTACTGTTTTTTTACATTAAGCGTATTTTAGCTTGTTTAAATTTATTCCCTATTATTTATAAAGAGCATCATCCAGCACCACTGCTTGAAACTACTAAGTGTAGTAAACCAGGCAATCTTCTTAGTTTAATGAGATCCTTTGGTTAAAAATAGATTAAGTCTATCTCACGTTAAAGAATGTAAATCCTAATGAAACTGCACACAAATGTTTCTCATTTTTTGAGCTTTGTTGCATACTATCAAACACTTACTTACTTTCTCTTAAGTCCAACCAGAGAAATAACTTCAGCCAATTTATGATCTACTAAGATTGGTTGTTTCACAGGGCATTCTGGGAGCTGTAGTTTACCAAAAATATTTATCACCTAAGGGGAGGAAGATGTCAATTTTCATATAGCCCTCCCTGTTAAGTGTTTTGGCAAAATCAATGCCATCAGTTTGACAACTGAACGATGATCAATGGCCTCGTGATCTAAAAATCAACACAAGCAATGATTTCAAGTGAAAGGGCCCTTTTCAGGGTAAACATAGAAAGAGAAATATAGGCTCATATCTACATCTCTGTTACCTCAACACAGAAAGCCTCTCTCCAATAAAATGCAAATTACATGACCAAACTATTATGCAAACAGAATCATGGAAATGTAGGGCTGGAAGAGACCTTGAGAAGTCATTCAGTCCAGTCCCCTGCACTGTGGCAGGACTAAGAAAACCAAGACCATCCCTGACAGGTGTTTGTCCAACTTGTTTTAAAACTTCCAATGATGAGAACTCTACAATCTTCCTTGGAAGCCTATTGCAGAGCTTAACTACTTTTATAGTTAGAAAGCTTTTCCTAATATCTGACCTAAACCTCCTTCACTGCAGATTAAGCATATTATTTCTCCTACCTGCAGGGAAAATGGAGAATAATTAATCATTGTCCGCTTTATAACAGCCCTTAACATGTTGGAATACTGTTATCAGGTCCCCCTTAAATCTTTTTTCCCCTCAAGATTAAACATGAACAATTTTTTAACCTTTCCTCGGTTTTCTAAACCTTTAATTATTTTTGTTACTGTCCTTTGGACTCTTTCCTATTTTTCCACATCTTTCCAAAATTGTGGTGCCCAGAACTGGACACAGTACATCAGCTGGGCCTGAACATTGCAGAGTAGAGCAGGACAATTACCTCCTGTTAATACATCCCAAAGTCATATAAGGCTTTTTTGCAGCTGCATCACATTGAGCCCACACATTTAGTTTGTGGTCCACTGTAATCCCCACATCCTTTTCAGCAGTACTATACCTAGACAGTTATTCCCCATTTTGCAGTTGTGCATTTGATTTATCCTTCCTAAGTGAAGTAATTTGCAGCTGTCTACTAAATTTCATCTTGTTGAGTTCAAACCACATTTCCCTAGTTTGCTTATGAGAATGTCACGTGGAACTGTGTCAAAAGCCTTACTAAAATCCAGATCTATCTCATCTACAGTTTCCCCCCACCAACTAGGTCAATAACCCTATCAAAGAAGGAAATTAAATTCATTTGGCATGATTTGGCATGAGAAATTCATGGTGACTATTCCTTATAACTCTATTTTCCTTCAAGTGCTTATAAATTGATTGTTTAATAATTTGCTCCAGTATCTTTTCAGGTATTGAAGTTAGGCTGACTGGTCTATAATTGCTCAGGTCCTTCTTGTTCCCCTTTTTAAAGATAAGTACTATGTTTGCCGTTCTCCAGTCTTCTGGGGTTTCTCCCATCCTCCTGGAGTTCTCAGAGATAATTGCTACCAGCTCTGACTCGGTGTGTGAAGATGCTCTTCCACCTCTTGGTCCGGTGAACCCCATCTCTTCCATGCAAACCTTTTGCCTAGAACAGCATCCCATGTTTGAAGAAGCCAAAGCCCTCCCATTGACACCCTCTGTGCAGCCATGCATTCATCTCCAGGAGGTGCATGCCCCTGCCTGGTCCCTTAACCTCAACCAGGAGAATGGACGAGAGAGAACACAACCTGTGCCCCTGACTCCTTCACCCTAACTCCCAGAGCCTTGTAGTCACTGTAGATCTGCTTAGGGTCAAACCTGGCAGTACCATTGGTGCCCGCATAGATAAGCAGCATAGGGTAGTGATCAGAGGAACAGATGAGCATTAGCAGCAACCTTTCTGTAATGAAGATCGATGTCCTCACGCGACAAGAAATTCATTTACCGGACAATGAAAAAACATTGAGATGTCACATTCCAGGATCCCACGTAACTGTGAGACAACACTGTCCAAAATATGGACTGGCAGTGTTTTTGAGACAAGAGCTCTGGAACATCTGTTTTCATGGACTCAAACTCTTCAACATCAGATGTCATCACAACGAAAATTGGTGAGTGTACAATCACCAGTTTTATAAACCACCAAATGTCACCTGGCACTCATTGCATAGCCACTCTTCAACATGGGTCAGAGATTTTGATAGCCAGCATACATCCTGAGGTTATGCCAACAATGATGCCGCAAGTGAACAACTTATTAATTGGGCCTCAAACCAAGGCAAGCACTTAATGGTTGATCCCAAGCAGCCAGGAACCTTCCATTCTGCAAGATGGAGTAAAGACTATTCACTGGACTTGTACTTCATGTCTTGTGACCAGAACACATGACCCCTAGTGGTGGAATGAACTGTCCTCGACAATTTTCTGCATAGCCAATATAATTTGGTCATCATACCCATTGTTCTCCAAGACCCCTAATCACATTGCTACCAAAACCATGTTGGAACTTTAGGAAGGCTAATTGGAATGGCTATATAGAAACCATAAGATATGGTTCCCAGATACCTGCGAATGTAGCCAGCTACTGCAGGTTCATCAAGCTCCTTAAAGTGGCTGTGAAAATGAAGATCCCCTGTGGCTACAGGAAAGCCTACACTCCCTGCTTGTTGCCAGACAGTGAGGTACTCCTAAAGGAGTACAGGACAACTGCACCTGCACTACTGTAATCACTGAATTCTGCTACACAAGAACGATGGGCAAAAGCTATGCAAAATCTAGATTTTACCATCAAGCAAGAAAGCCTGGAGCCATCTTCATAAACTTGCCAGTGTTAATCCTCCCAAAAGCAGAATAGCACAGCTCACAGCTGATGCCATCACCACCCACATGCTCCTGAATTCCAAGGCCCAAATATATCGCCATCACAAAATGAAAATGATTGCTCCCTATTTGATTGTTGAGCAACATTAACTCTATCAAAGCCATTCACTAGAGAAGAAATGGACAATGGCATAACACTTACAAACTTGGCAAGGCTGCAGACTCAGATAGCATCTTCCCAGAATTTCCAAAAAACCTAGGTCATTGTGGCTGTGACTGTCATGATGTGCATGCCTCTGGCCAAATGACCAAAGTATGGCAACAGGAAATGGTCTCTGCCATCCTAAAAGCAATGAAAGCAGCTGATGATCTGAAAAACTGATTAATGTACAAGCTCTTGAAAAGGATGCTACTCCATAGACTTACCCCCTCTTTGAGGACTAATTCTCTAAAGAGCAATCTGGGTTCAGACAGAGACGAAGCACTTGTGATCAGGTAATTAAACTAATTGTTAGAGGGCTTATTCCTTTACCAGTAACTTCCCTGGTCCTTCTCGCATGAACAGAGAGCAACAATACCCAAAATCCAAAGGTACAAACAATTCAACGTTTATTGGGGTGAACTTCCAGCAAGCAATTATTCCAATTTCCTTCCATAGTGTCCCCCTTCCCAGCTCTGACACCACAGAGCCTTGCCTGTGTCCTTGTTCCCATTCCCTGTTCCCATTCCCCCGCTTTAGCAAAACATGATTCCAATTCCCCCACACACATTCCCTGTTCACATTCCCCAGCCCCCTTAATTCTTGATTGACTGCAGACTACCTAGTAAAACTTAAGTTCTGCTTAGTTATACCTTAACCAATCATTTTACTGAAATTTAACTAACTAATCCTAACATATTGTAACATTATTATCTAACCAGTTATATCCCACCACCTTAATTGGTTTACACCCAACAAAATTAATTATACAGCAGACAGAAACAATCACAGAACTAGACAGAGATTATACAGACAAACCGTAGGGAAGTGGAGATTACAATGATAGAACAACAAAGAAATGAGGATTTCAGATCCCTACTATTGATAAGTGAGTTCTTGCCAGACAGGATGCTATCAAACTAAGTTTTCTTTAAATCTTCTAGGCTCTTCCCTTTCTCTGGCGGTGATAGGCATTATCAGGACAGGACTGTATTCCTAACAGCCCAATAGCACCATATTTCAATGTAACTATTTTGGAATGATATGACCATACACATCCCAGCTTATGGCTGCCTCTGTTGCTTAGCCAAAGGCCTTAGCCTAAGAACAAGGCCTTAGACTATCCTAGGGAGAGAAGTCCTATAAACAGGCAGACAGTGATTTTCTTTCTTTCTTTCTTCTTTCTGCCCTCTTATACCTCTATAACTAGCTAAATGATAAACATATACCTAAATTCTTAAAGTATAGGCCTTTACATACAGGCCTGAATATCTTTATCCTAACACTAATTATCCACATCGAAGCTGGCTATCAATGTTTGCTCGAAACCACAGTGGAGCTATGGTAGTTTACACCAGCTAAGGCCTGCTCCAATGGGAATTTTTTGGAGTCAGGTGCCACTCCAAAGGATAAGGATCATAATCAGACCCTAAGTGGATCTGTTAGTCTTTAAGGTGCCACCAGACTCCTTGTTGTTTTTGTGGATACAGAATAACACGGCAACTCCTCTGTTAAGTGGATCAGTTATAAAATTGCCCAAAGAAGAAAAGACATTGCTTGGTGTCAGTAATATAAACTCTGATTTTTCAGGGTTATTTCAAACAATCTCAAAACTAAAACTTGTCACAAAGGAAATTGGAAACCCTGGTGAAATTATTATTATTATTTTGCAAAATATGATTTAACTCTGATATTTTTTGATACAGAGATACAGAAACCGTAGCTCATAGTTTGTCTGCTCCCATGGGAATACGCAGGTTTGGGGCACTGGGGTGGGGGAGTGGGAACCTACAACAAGGTCGGCTCACTGAACTTTCCCCTTTAAGTGAGTAGCAATTCTGCACACAGATCTTGCACATAGATCTGTGGGGGTTCAGCACATCATAGGTCTGAGGACCTCTGATATAACTATCTAGATATTTATATTAGAAAGACAAGCTGGGTCAGGTAATAGCTTTTATTGGACCAACTTCTGTTGGTGAAAGAGACAAGTTTTCAAGCTTTCACAGAGCTCTTCTTCACACAGAGCTCTGTGTAAGGTCAAAAGACTGCCTCTTTCATCAACAGAAGTTGGTCGACTAAAAGCTATTATCTCACCCACTTTGTCTTCCTAATATCTTGGGACCAACACAGCTACAACAACACTGCAAACAATAATGGTAGATATTTATATGGCCCTCATCACCTTGGATTCCAAGCATCTTCCTCATCACCATTTTCACGCATGCTTTCATAAATATAAAGGGAAGGGTAACAACCTTTATGTAAGGAGTAATATGAAATCCCTCTTGGCCAGAGGTACAGAATAACTTACCTGTAAGGGGTTAATCAGTTCAATTAACTAGTTGGCACCTGACCAGAAGGACCAATGGGGAAAGAAAATACTTTCAAATCTGGTGGGGGGGGGAAGGTTTTGTTTGTGCTCTTCTTGTGTGTTCCCCCTCGGGACAAAGAGAGAAACCAACCAGGTAACCCAGCTCCTAAAAAGATCCTGAACTGATACATCTAAATTACAGAAATTGTAAGATTTCAATTATCCCTATATTGACTGGGTACATGTCACCTCAGGAAAAAATGCAGAGACAAAATTCCTCAATACTTTAAATGACTGCTTCTTGGAGCAGCTGGTACAGGAACCCACAAGGGAAGAGGCAACTCTCTATTTAGTCCTGAGTGGAGCACAAGATCTGGTCCAAGAGGTAGCTATAACAGAACCGCTTGGAAATAGTGACCATAATATAATAACATTTTACTTTCCTGTGGTGGGAAGAACACCTCAACAGCCTAACACTGTGGCATTTAATTTCAGAAAAGGGAACTATACAAAAAATGAGGAGGTTAGTTAAACAAAGCTTAAAAGGTACAGTGATTAGAGTGAAATCCCTGCAAGTTGCATGGACACTTTTCAAAGACACCATAATAGAGGCTCGACTTAAATGTATACCCCAAATTAATAAACACAGTAAAAGAACTAAAAAAGAGCCACCGTGGCTTAACAACCATGTAAAAGAAGCAATGAGAGATAAAAAGCCATCATTTAAAAAGTGGAAGTCAAATCCTAGTGAGCTAAATAGAAAGGAACATAAACACTGCCAAATTAAGTATAAAAATGTAATAAGAAAAGACAAAAAGGAGTTTGAATAACAGCTAGCCAAAAACTCAAAAGGTAATAACAAAATATTTTTTAAGTACATCAGAAGCAGGAAGCCTGCTAAACGATCAGTGGGGCCCCTAGACAATCGAGATAAAAAAAGGAGCACTTAAAGATGATAAAGTCATTGCAGAGAAACTAAATGAATTCTTTGCTTCAGTCTTCACTGCTGAGGATGTTAGGGAGATTCCCAAACCTGAGCCGTCTTTTGTAGGTGACAAATCTGAGGAATTGTCACAAATTGAAATGTCACTAGAGGAGGTTTTCGAATTAATTGAGAAACTTAACAGTAACAAGTCACCGGGACCAGATGGCATTCACCCAAGAGTTCTGAAAGAACTCAAATGTGAAATTGTGGAACTATTAACTATGGTTTGTAACCTGTCCTTTAAATCAGCTTCTGTTCCCAATGTCTGGAAGATCGCTAATGTAACACCAATATTTAAAAAGGGCTCTAGAGGTGATCCCAGCAATTACAGACCGGTAAGACTAACTTCAGAACCAGGCAAATTAGTTGAAACAATAGTAAAGAATAAAATTGTCAGACACATAGAAGAACATAAATTGTTGGGCAAAAGTCAACATGGTTTCTGCAAAGGGAAATCATGTCTTACTAATTTATTAGAGTTCTTTGAAGGGGTCAACAAACATGTGAACAAGGGGGATCCAGTGGACATAGTGTAGTAGATTTCCAGAAAGCCTTTGACAAGGTCCCTCACCAAAGGCTCTTACATAAATTAAGTTGTCATGGGATAAGAGGGAAGATCCTTTCATGGATTGAGAACTGGTTAAAAGACAGGGAACAAAGGGTAGGAATAAATGGTAAATTTTCAGAATGGAGAGGGGTAACTAATGGAGAGGTGTTCCCCAAGGGTCAGTCCTAGGGACAATCCTATTCAACTTATTCATAAATGATCTGGAGAAAGGGGTAAACAGTGAGGTGGCAAAGTTTGCAGATGGTACAAAACTGCTCAAGATAGTTAAGACCAAAGCAGACTGTGAAGAACTTCAAAAAGATCTCACAAAACTAAGTGATTGGGCAACAAAATGGCAAATGAAATTTAATGTAGATAAATGTAAAGTAATGCACACTGGAAAAAATAACCCCAGTTATACATACAATATGATGGGGGCTAATTTAGCTACAACTAATCAGGAAAAAGATCTTGGAGTCATTGTGGATAGTTCTCTGAAGACGTCCACGCAGTGTGCAGCGGCAGTCAAAAAAGCAAACGGGATGTTAGGAATCATTAAAAAAGGGATAGAGAATTACACAGAGAATATCTTATTGCCCTTATATAAATCCATGATACACCCACATCTTGAATACTACAGATATACAGATATGGTCCCCTCATCTCAAAAAAGATATACTGGCATTAGAAAAGGTTCAGAAAAGGGCAACTAAAATGATTAGGGGTTTGGAACGGGTCTCATATGAGGAGAGATTAAAGAGGCTAGGACTTTTCAGCTTGGAAAAGGGGAGACTAAGGGAGGATATGATAGAGGTATGCAAAATCATGAGTGGTGTGGAGAAAGTGAATAAGGAAAAGTTATTTACTTGTTCCCGTAATATAAGAACTAGGGACCACAAAATGAAATTAATGGGTGGCAGGTTTAAAACAAATAAAAGGAAGTTCTTCTTCACTCAGCACACAGTCAATCTGTGGAACTCCTTGCCTGAGGAGGTTGTGAAGGCTAGGACTATAACAAGATTTAAAAGAGAACTGGATAAATTCAGGAGGTTAAGTCCATTAATGGCTATTAGCCAGGATAGATAAGGAATGGTATCCCTAGCCTCTGTTTGTCAGAGGGTGGAGATGGATGGCAGGAGAGAGATCGCTTGATCATTACCTGTTAGGTTAACTCCCTCTGGGGCATCTGGCATTGGCCACTGTCAGTAGACAGGATACTGGGCTGGATGGACCTTTGGTCTGACCAGTATGGCCATTCTTATGTTCTTAAGTAATAGCAAGAAAATACATTAGATTATCTTTTGGTTTAGCTTGTGAATTTTCCCTATGCTAAGAGGTAATTTTATTCCTGTTTTATAACTGGGAAGCAGAGTCAGAGGGGGATCCTCTGGGTTTTAAATCTTTTTATTTACCCTGTAAAGTTATCTTCCATCCTGATTTTGCAGGTGTGACTTACTTTTTTTTTAAATAAAATTCTTCTTTTAAGAACCTGATTGATTTTCAGTGTCCTAAAAACTAGGTATTTGGTCTGTGCTCACTTTAACCTATCGGTCGGTATATTATTCTCAAGCCTCCCCAAGAAAGGGGGTGAAGGGACTTGGGGGGATATTTGAGGGGGGATAGGGCTCCAAGTGACCCCTCCCTGAATGTTTGTTTAAATCACTTGGTGGTGGCAGCAATACCATCCAAGGACAAGGAAAGGAATTTATGCCTTGGGGAAGTTTTTAACCTAAACTGGTGGAATATAAACTTAGGGGGTCTTTCATGCAGTTCCCCACATCTGTATCCCAGAGTTCAGAGTGGGGAGGGAAACTTGACACATGCAAAGCCATTTTATGCAGGCTTTTAATCAGGCCTGGGCTCATTATCTCTACATGTAGCCCACAATGGCAGAGATGCCTATGAAAATGTCTGTTAGAAATGCAGGGACCCTCAGATTTCCCCATCATTTTTCTCTGACAGAGTTTGTATGTTTCCCTCAGAGATTATAGAGAGGCAGAATGTGCAGGATACAGTCACAAAACTCCCTACCATCTTCAGGAGTCCTCCTAGAGTGTCTCTTTTAAATAGCCCTAAACAGAAAATACCTTATTCCCGAATTATTTGTACAAAATAATTCTGGATTAACACAGTCAAATAATTCAATATACATAGACATACAACATAAAACCAGTAGGTCCTAAGCCTTAGGCTACTGTTTTTCAAGACTGTTAGACAAAGTACTACTGTAACTTGGATTCACTGTGTTGCAGCTTAACTTCTTACGTATAAATCCCTACCTTTTACTGTGGTTTGTCCTGCGACAGTGATTACATTATAAATTATCACATTATCCAATATAGAGCCCTAAAACAAGTCCAAACTTGCAACTGCATATTTAAAACCGTCTTAATTGGAAGTAATTTAAACATATAGCAGGATAATTATTATTTCCTCCGATCATATCCTAATTAGGTGTTTTCAGTAATCCTTTCAGTTCCATATTTTCATGAACAGGTAGCAAATATAGAAATTGTTGTCACTAAAAATTTAATGATCTTCATCTTCACAAACATCAAAAGTAAGATTAAGGATGTGAGGATGGCTACAAAAGTGTAAAGAATTCCAATTGTGAGTTTACCCAATTTGTACCCAGAACCATTTACCACCAATTCTCCAACTTTGGTGGTTAATATAAAATTTGAATCTGATCCAAACCTGGAACCTATGAAACCAAAACCCAACTAACAAGGTTTTCTAAAACCTAGACCAAAAACACACCAGATTGCCATTAAATTAGAAACTTAGGCCTCTTAGGAAGAGGAACATTTTCACTGAAATGAAGAAGAAATCTCCCTTAATTTCCTTTCTTCTTTCTCTCTTTTAGTGCACTGAGGGTTTTTGCCTGCTCTCTTCCTCAAATCCCTCCATCTACACCGGTGACCCCATCCCCTCTCTCCCCTTTCTCCTTGAGTTCTTCTCATGGATTCATAGACTCCGTGGATGGGAGGGACCATTGTGATCATCTAGTCTGACCTCCTGTATAACACAGGTCATAGAACTTCCCCAAAATAATTCCTAGAGCATATCTGTTAGGAAAAACATCCAATCTTGATTTAAAATGGTCAGTAATGGAAAATTCACCACAACCCTTGGTAAATTATTCCAATAGTTAATTACTCTCACCATTAAAAATGCACACCTTATTTCCAGTCAGAATTTGTCAAGTTTCAATTTCTAGCCATTGGATCTCCTTCAGCTCTATCTTGGATCCTTTCCACTGTGGCACCTATTCTCTCCACTCAACTGCCACTCTTCTCACCAAGGACTGTAGTAGCTATAAGAGCTTCTGCTACATTCTTATCCTACTTGACTTAGTTGCTGTTGATCATACTTTCCTTATCAAAGTCCAGTTTTTACTAATTCTCATGATGTAGTCTTCTTAGTTTCCTCCAACTTCTTTGGCAATTCCTTTAGCATCTCTTTTATTGGGTCCTTCTCCTCCTCTTTCTCACACTCCATATGAGTCCCACAGAGCTGTGACCTTGGCAGCCTCCTCTTCCTGCTTTACACACAGTGTTGCCCCTCTCTATTTAACTTTTAATGTCTCTTATTGTGTCACCTTTTGTTCCTTCAGTAATATCAGCCTTGAATGTACATTAATCTACCTCTCCCATATCTATCTTCTTGCTGGCTTCTAGACTTCTTTTCCCCATCTCTCCTCAAGGTTCACTTCTTATGTGACGACTACAAGAAATTAGCTGATTAAATTATGACTATTATTTGGGGTATTTGGGTTAGCTGGTGTTATTAATGTATTTATTGAAAAGCTTTAAAATATTTTAGAACTATCAAGTGTCACAGACAGCCTGTGGAACTGCATGATCTATGCATATCATTACTCACCTCCTCCTCCTCCTTTCCATCATGTTGATTGTCACTCACTTCTTGCATCTTTTTTTTTTCAAATTAGATTGTAATTTTTTGTGTTGGGAACCTGGCCTTTGTGAATATTTGTACGGTTGTACAGTAAGGTCCTGACCTTAACTGTGCCCTTGAAGGCTTCTGAAATCCAAATAATGATAATGATAAAGCAACACACTTCTTGGGACAGGACTATAGTCTGTTCAACAATGGAAGTTTCAGATTAATTATGGAACGCTGGTCTCTGTGTGTGTGTGTATTCTGAGATATCAAAAAAAATATTTCCTATCAAAAAGAAAATGGAGCTGAAAATGAAAGTCTAACACACATCAGAGATAAAGCAGTGAAATTTTATTCTAATTGTACATCATCTTTTGATGCTGCTCTCCCTGTGTTGTTGTCAATGTGCTGTTGCTATCAGCCATACTTAGTTTTCTACATGGATGTGTGCATCTTCCTTTTTTGTATTAATACCATTCAAAGGGCCTGGTTGGGTCTTCAGATAAGCTATGTGCCATAAAGTAGCTCAGGATTTTGTGGTTGATGAGAAAGACATGGGGAACTTTGCTCATGTATTGAATAGGTCCAAAAAGGCTAGGAGGAGGGATCTCAGTGACTAGTAGAGATGGATGGATGGGTTGCCTTATCCAAACTGATACAACCTTAAAACAGGTTTGAATGCAGCTTAGGATGAATGAACCATTTTTCATGTGATAAAATCAGGTTTGTCCATCCCAAGTTCAAAGAAAGTTCAGGCGCTTTTTAGTGGTACATGAGAATTATAAGATCAGTTCCATGCTCTGCAGGGCACACTGATGTCTGCCAGAAATACTGAGGCGTTGAAGATTTTCAGAGTTTGACTGCTCATTTGAGCCTACCAGGCCTAGATTTCCCATAAGTTTTGTGAAAGACAAAACGTAAGACACTTGCTCTATTTGTCAGCAATGTGAAATATTTGTGTGGTGTCATGGCACAATATTCTGATGTAGCAATAGTTTGGCAGGCTTGGAGATAGAAGGAAAGAAAACATGTTCTTTCTTTTTCTACTCAAATTAAAGCTGGGAATGCTTCCTACAAGCCAAAGTGCATACATGAAAAAATTGCAAGTCTCACAGTATAGGTCTCAGCTCACCAAGGTACTTAAACACATAAGTAGTCTCATTGACTTCAGTGGAACTATTCATATGCTTAAAGTTAAGCATGTAGTCTTTTGTGAATTGAGCTTAAGGAAAGACTGGCAACGCTGAGGACCATTTTGTTTGACATTTCTTTTTCACAGTGAGCATGTCTGTGTGTTTTATGCTTCCTTCTAGCCTTGAAGATTGAACATCTCCTAGATGAGTTGATCCTACAACTGAAGGCATGTAGGCAGACCCTTGCACTTGTGCAGATCTACTTGCAAGACTGGAATAGGCCTGGACCAAGTCTGGAGTGTTTGCTGCTCAAAGTGAATCAATCAACACAAGTTTGGTAAGAATTTAAGTACTAAAAAAGAAATCAAAGTAAATAAATTAAGAGCCATGTTAATTCTGGCTATTCCAAAGCAGGAAAGGTCTGAGACAGCCTTGGGTTTCAGACTGCTATTTTCTGTTTTACTTTAATTATGGAAATCTGAACATAGTTAATAGGAACGGGAAAGCCAGTTATACCTTTTAAGAGCAGATTTGTTTTTATAATGTCATCTGTCCTGATTCCCAATGAAGAACAGCAAACAAATGTGTGCAAGATTAACATGATTTTCCACACCAGCCTAAATTCATTTGAAATATTTAAGGATTTTTCAGACTCACTTCAAATACAATTCCCCACTAGTTCTGTTTGATAGTATGCACAACCCTCCTTGAATGGAATTTGAGGATTCCTTCCAATTTACAGTGCATATATATTTTGACTGCTGTGTAGTAATAAGCTTAACCACATACCAGAAGAACACACATGCTAACAATTCACCTTTGCAGAAACAATCTCAGACCCTGAAACACGTTACAGAAAAGACCACAAACTGGAAAAGGAAGGGAGCCAGATAATGCTATTTTGAAACTTTACAATGGCATCTTTCATAATAAAGAGGTTTTTAGGTGATGCATAATGTTCCTCTTCTATATGGTACTGGAAATGTGAATTATATTCTGTTATTTACTGTAGTGTCTGATACCAAAGCATGGAATTTGGAGTCATAACTAGGATCCATATTGAGAGTTACTAACAATGATTCCTAATGCATTTCATTCTTAAAAAATAAAAGGAAAAGTGAGCAGGAGATATTTTAGGTGTGGGATTTTTAGAATTATCTGAAATACCACTTCATTTCACCAGACCCTTATTAGCTAAGTGAGCTACTATAGGATATTATTGAGGTGCTGATTAGTGTCTTAATTTGGATTTCATCCCCTTTTAATATCTCATCATAGTTACACCCCTTCTTAGTTCCATCAATAACCTTAGAGGTAATCAATTAACTGATTTAGTTGCTTATTTATTGGTAAGATTACTACGGTCTTCTATGCATTTATGTTATTAATTTCCTTAAATCTCTGTGTTGAACTGCAAGAGGAAGCTTTTGGGCCTCTACATCTTCATGGGATACCTCCTCTCTTCAACATGTATCAGGGCCCAGATATGTCTTATCTTTTGCTATCTCCTTAGATGAGAGACCTATTTGTCAGGTACCTCAAACACACACCCTCTCCACACACCTATGCACAACTCCTTTTTTCTCGGGACACAGGGCTGTGCCCTTGCCCATCACAGCCTCTGATGGCATGTCTACACTGCATCTGAGAGCGAGCTTCCCAGACTGGGTCTACAGATCATGCTAGGAGAACTCACACTAATGCTCAGTGATAGCCATGTAGATGTTAGAACTTGGGCTCTGAAGCCTGTGTTTGTGGTTGTGGGCTTCAAAGCTTTTGTTCTAGCTTAAGCTGCAACATCTACAGTTATTTTTAGAGCACTAGCACAATCCCTGCTAGCACAAGACTGTGGACCCAGGGTACAAGGCTGGCTTCCAGCTGCAGTATAGACACGCCATATTAAGGGAATTCCCTATTTCCATGATGCATGCTGGAGCAAATTATAATGTATGGTGAGACAAAGCAACAGCGGGAGAGTGAGGCGCTTTTCTGGTTCTACTGAAGACAAACTGGTGGAGCTGGGAGTGGAAAGATCATCTACCTCTCTGAAGACATTAGTCAGTTGAGCTGGGGAGGGGCAGGGAAGCAGTTCTATATTTCTCTCTCAACCTAGCATCTTGGTTAAGCAATTAAGGGAAGAATGAATCTGTTATCTTCAAGTTTCTTATCTTCTCTTTTGAAGGCTCTTTGTATTCATGGGCCATATCCCTCCCTACTTATGTGTTGTTGTATCTGATCACATCTCCACACAGAACGTCTTCTCTGAACTGTTCCATAAGGTAGCTACATTCATCTTCACATCTCTTCGCAAACCCTTCTTACAAGAAATCAGCCAACACAGGCCCGGATTAACCAATGCACACTTTTTGAACTTGCACAGAGCCCGCATCTCAGGGGCACCCCATTTGGATAGGTGGCATTGTGACCTGTGAGTTGCAGTGCCTCTCAGGCTTGGCCCAGCTGCCCTCCGTCATGATGGGGAGATATCCAGGCCATGTTTGAGTGAAGATGGGGGGCCCCAATTTCCATTGGTGCCCAGAGATCCAAAATTCTTTAATCCAGCATTGAGCCAACACTTAATGGCTAGGCTGAGGGGTAACTGCAGAAAGTCAGTTCTAAAGTGGGATTTCCAAAGAGGCCTGAGCAAGTTGGATAAGAAAAACATTTTAAAGTATCTGATATGCAGTGTATTGTTACACTTTTCCTGCATTTATTTTTCATTCTTCCCTCTTGTCTCTGACTTACAGGTGTCCTTAGTTACAAGGATCAGTAAAAACAAAACACAGATGCAGCCTATAAATCTGTATTTGTGTACTAATTCATAAGAGTAAAATATCTTTGGTTCCTCTTTTCAATTTCCTTTCCCTATTTGATTCACAAGCTCACTGCGGTATATTGGGCTTAGCCTTTCAGTAACATAAGCATGTCCCAGAAGGTTGGGTAACAGCAGAGTCTTCGTGAGTTGGTTCTGACTGCCGGTGAATAAATTAAGCAAGAGAAATCTCCTTGATGAATAAAGGGACTAAGTAAATACAACAGTCTTTAACCAATGGGATGAGCTGTAACCGAAGCCTTTAGAAGTAGGTCTGAATGGCTTAGAAGACCTAGAGCAAAAACATTTTGCAATATTAAGCTCCATAAAAAAATCTGGTTCTCAATACCAAAGAGTTAATAAGTTTCAAGGGGAATCAAACTTGAGTGTTACATACTGTTGTTCTCATGCTGCAGTTAAGCTAGCCTGCACTATAAAGATCAGTTTGGCTAATAAGAACCAATCTGATTCGTTAACAAGTCAGTTTAGCCAGTTGTGACATTCCACATTTTTCTTTATTACCTCAAAAGTCACTACATGAGAATTTAAAGAAGAAATAAAGATGAAATTGTTATAAATATTATTTCATATTGGTGCTGTAGTAGCACGCACTCAAGGTCAAGGCCTGGTTGTGATACACTGCATACGTACATAGAGACTGACTGGTCCCTGTTCCAAAGCACTTACAGCCTCTGAAGATTAGCAGCATAGGAAGGGAGATAAAAATAATCAAATATATATGTTTTTAACCACATATAAGTTAATGTATTAGTTTAGTAATAACAAAAAGCTGGAATTTTAAAAGATCTTAAGGGACTTACACCCTCAATTCTCAATAAATTCACTGAGAGTCAATCCCATCCCTCTCCTGCAGTATTTAACCTTCTCATAGGAAAGCACAATAGTGAAAGGAAAATAAAGTATGCCGTTTGACATATATTTGCCATTACTTTCTGTGCCACATGTCACACGCTTTCCCTGTTACAAGATGATAAAGATTTTTCTCTGGAAATTTTCACTGTGATTATTTTATTTAATGCATCCTTCTCTGACAAACCTATCTTGTCATTGACCTCAACATTTTTTCCTGGTGTTTCTAGGTTAGTTCCTACTCAGCTGAATTTCATTACAAGATGACTTTACCTCCAAAATTCACAGATAATGTTTCTTAAGCACACACAGCCCTGAAATGTGCTGTACAGAAAACTCCTAATTTACTTGGCACTGTGTTCAATCTTAGGGCAAGTGTTTCTTGTCTGACAGGGCATATTTTTGTAGCACACATAAAATTGTCTACTAAATGAAAAGGAAGGCCTGTCCAGGGAATAGGTGTGGTTTAATTGACCTCATCTTACAGCAATGAATTTGTGCATTCAGGCTTTGTAGATCAAAATTTTTGATAAAACAATGTCATAAAACAGCCCTGAACTTTTGCTGTATTTGGCTACATTATCTGAGATTTAACACACTAGCACTAAAAAGCTTAAAAAGATTTTATCTCATAGCAGCCAAGGAGTGTGGTAATAAGGTAAAGGTTGAAATGCATTGTTGGCATAAAAAAATCCAGCGCTTACACTGGATTTCTAACACACCCAGTTTAGTAAGAATTGGCACTGTTGAACTCTGACAGTGTTATGATAATATACTGAAAAAGACAGAGCTGCCAAGTCTCACACCTGAAAAATAAGACACTTCATTTGGCAATGGAGAATTTTAAGTCCAACTTTAATGTTACCCCAGTACAATTACTCCTCTCTTAGGACCTGCAGTTGTACAAAGTTGAAGTATAGAACCTGCGTCTCCCGTATAGTGTAAAAGTTTATTAACCCCATAAGTGTTCATATATACTACACATGTGGGAGGACAGCCATTAAAATTTACTGAGATACATTTCAAAAGAAAGTAATGATGTCTATGGGTTATCCTGGAGGTGTGAATCAAAAGCAGCATTTCAAAGATTAAATTTTTAAATGTAAATAAAATATTGCATTGATTTAAATTTCAGGTCAACATTGTGTGCTGTGAGACTTCCAACAGCATTGCAGAAAGAAGTGCTCTGTTAGGGATAGACAAACCCTAAGGAGTTGGAGATTTTGTAAACTTTCCAGCCTGCTTATCAGGTTCATATTATGAACTTGTGAAATTTCTTTTCCCTTTAAAGCACATATTCCTCATCCCTGCCCCTCCCAGAATGGTTTAACAGAAAAAAAAAATTTTATAGTGAGCTTGTGACGTTAAGTAGGAATAGCAGAATAAAAGCTAGGCAGCAACAAGTGAGGTGCGCGCGTGTCTATATGTAGATATATGCTAAATTGGGTGTGTTATACGTATATACAGAGACACAAACTCACTTTTTTCATTAGACCTTTTTCTTGCTGCTTTTCAGGTCTATTTTTCAAGTCTCTAAATTTGATTTTTACTTTATTCACTCTCACCATGTTTCATATTTTTTCTTCTTTCATATTATGCTCCTTTTTCAGTTTCTCCTAAGCAGAATCTAAAAACAGAGTGTAATGGGGTTCAACTCACTACCACGGTGCCTCCTGCTGGCCATCCTTGGAATTTCCTCAGGATTGCCAGTGCACCTTCCTCAGGTAGTGTCCCTGTCCTGTTGTCACTCCTGTCTCTGCATCCAGGACCCATGTCACTCCCTGGACCGTGTTGTCCTCTTCTGGACACATCCCTCCGGCTATGCCCCACTCATTTCTTTCCCCCCATTCTGGGGGACTGTCAGTCCCCCAATCCAACCACTTGCCTCAGTGGCAATCTGCAGTCCTTGTTCTAGCCACTCATCTCCGTGGCAGATTACAGTCCATAAACTGCCTCGATGGCAAGTGGGGGCAAAGCGGGGGGGGGGGGGGGACCCTGGCCCACCCACTACTCCAGGTCCCAATCCAGGGACCCTATAGCTGGAAGCCATGTGTTGCCCTTCCTCCAACTCCACCGTCTCCTTCCCTGGGCCACTTCCTCACAGCCCCAGCACCTCTTCTGCCCTTGTATTAGGGCCTTAGTTGGGTAGGTATCAGCCTGGAGCTTCCTCATACTCTGCTGACTCAACCCAGCACTGCTCTGTCCATGGTGCTCCAGCCTTCTAAACAGCCAGTCCCCCTCCCTCAAACTCCAGGGAGTGACTGCCGTCTGCGGGCCCATTCTTATATGGGCCAGCCTGGCCCTGATTGGCTCCTCCAATAAACTTTCCCCTAATTGGCTGGCACTACAAGCCTTTTCCTTATTGGCTGCCTCCCGTGCAACCTCCCCAGGGTTGCTTTAACTCCTTACATACCAATGAGGGGCAACTACCCAATCAAACACCCTCCCTCTTAAAAGCACACACCCGGGGAGGGGGAGGGAGGCATATTTGTCTTCCCAGCTTCCCTCACAGCTGGGGCCACAGGATCTCTTTCCTGCCTCAGGCTCTCCACCAAGAGGAGCAGCCTGCCTCCCTCTTCCAGGGTCTGGGTCCCCACCGTAGCCTGTCCTACTCCTGCATAGGTTCCCCTCTTTATCTGGGCCCTCTCTGCCTCAATTATCTTACCCATCACCTCCCTACCGGGCATGGAAGAGGGTTGTCTATCAGGTCCTCAGTCCTCACTGCCCCCTCACTCTGAGCAGTCCCTGACTGAGCATGGCTCTCCGGAATCCCCCTCCTTCTCCTCCAGGGGCAATGCCTTTTTATATGGACCTTCTTATGGCACTGGAAGCACATCCCTTGTTTCCCCTTGGCCATAGCTCTCTCATGGTCCTTCTCCTTTTGCTTGGCCCCTTCCCCTGGGTTAGCCTTGCCCCTGCAGCCCAGAGAGCACTGCCTCCGCACATGTCCCAGTTGCCCACAGGTCCAAATGTCCAGTGCCTCCCTGTTCTTCTCACAGGGGGGTCTCTCTTGAGCTCTTTTGCTTTCCTATTCTCCGAGTGGGGTCTCTGTTCTCCATCCAAATAGGGGTACTCCCTCTTCATGTGTCCCAGCAGCCCAGAGGCAAAACATTCTCTCAGCCTCCTGGTCCTGGTGCCTGGCTTCCGCTCTCGCTCCCTGTGACTCTCATGGACTCCCCTTTGCAGTGACTTAAACAGGCACAGCTGCTGTTTTGCTAACCCTGTCATATAGGCCTGCAGGTGCTCCTGTATCTCCCACTGTCTCTGCTGGGTGGTGAGCACCTGCTGTAGCAGAGTCTGAAGCTGCCTTTGCATCCTGTCTGCCCCTTCCCACAGGGGCACCACCTTCAGAGTCCAGTTTGGGAAGGCCCCAGAACCCTCCACAAAGAAGGTCTCGGTATACCCCAATTCCATTCTTCACCTTACATAGCCCTTAGTCGCTCAAATAGGCAATAGTCCCCATAGTCTTCTATCTTGTCATTGTATGAGGGGTGACCATGTGCCTGCATTTTCCACCATGTGTAACAGGGTTCAACTCACCACCATGGTCCCTCCTGCTGGTGGTCCTAGAAATTAGCTTAGGGTTGTCAATGCAACCTCCCATCATCAGTCCTGTCTCAGCATCCAGGACCCACATCGCTCCCTGGACCACATCATCCTCTTCTGGACACAGCCCCCCAGCTGTGCCCCACTCAGTTCTTTCCCCCCATTCTAGAGGGCTGACAGTCTTCAGTCCAACCACTTGCCTTAGTGGCAATATGCAGTCCCAGTTCTAGCCAGTCATCTCAGTGGCAGACTGCAGTCCAAACACTGGCCCTTACCTCAGTGGCAAGTAGGGGCAAAGGGTGGGGGGGACCCAGGCCCACCTACTACTCCAGGTCCCCAGCCAGGGACCTAATAGCCAGCAGCCACATGCTGCTCCTCCACCAACTCTGCCATCTCCTTCCCTGGGCCACTTCCCCACAGCCCCAGTACCTCTCTTCTGCCCTTGTATCAGGGCCTCAATCAGGCAGGCATCAGCCTGGAACCTCCTCATACTCTACTGACTCTGTTCTGGGTGCTCTAGCCCTCTAAGCAGCCAGTCCTCCTCTCTCAAACTCCAGGGAGTGACTGCCCTCTGCTCTGCTCAGTGGCCCCTTCTTATATGGACCAGCCTGGCCCTGATTGGCTCCTCCAATAAACTTTCCCCTAATTGGCTGGCACTACAAGTCTTTTTCTTATTGGCTGCCTCCTGTGCAGCCTCCTCAGGGTTGCTTTAAACCCTTACATACCAATGAGGGGCAGCCGCCCCATCACAGAGAGACATTCAAATTCAAGGGTAACATTTGGTTTATTATTATGGGCATCCGAAATTTAAATTTAAAAAAGAAAATTATATATAAAAATGGAATAGAAATAATTTTGATAAGGTTTTAGCAAGAGTTAAATAAACAAACTAAACTGTGGCAAGGTGTTTTTCTCTGGGCCTTTCAGCATGGTGGGTACATTATGTGAAGACTATAAGCAGAGCTGGTCAGCAATTTTCTGTTGAAATGTTGGATTTTTTTAATCTGAAAATGTGGCTTCTGCTAAACTGAAATTTTTCACAGAGAAATGTCTATATTCCTGGAATTTTTTTAAATTTTTATCTAAACAAAATGTTTTGTTTCAGGTCAGGTTATCCTGAGTCAAAATATTCAGTTTGTCAAACCAAATTGAAATATTTAATTTTAGTCCTGTTCAACATTAGTCTATGTCCACCTAAGCAGCCATGGTGCCTCATACCCCTCTTCTCCCCATGGGCTGGTTTCCTTGGCTAGATTACATCTCCGATGATGAAGCATGGTTCACCTGCTAAACCACTGTGGTTCATCGGGGATTGCCATGGATAAATTGGAGAGAGTCCAGCGAAGGGCAACAAAAATGATTAGGGGTCTAGAACACATGACTTATGAGGAGAGGCTGAGGGAGCTGGGATTGTTTAGCCTGCAGAAGAGAAGAATGAGGGGGGATTTGATAGCTGCTTTCAACTACCTGAAAGGGGGTTCCAAAGAGGATGGCTCTAGACTGTTCTCAATGGTAGCAGATGACAGAACGAGGAGTAATGGTCTCAAGTTGCAGTGGGGGAGGTTTAGATTGGATATTAGGAAAAACTTTTTCACTAAGAGGGTGGTGAAACACTGGAATGCGTTACCTAGGGAGGTGGTAGAATCTCCTTCCTTAGAGGTTTTTAAGGTCAGGCTTGACAAAGCCCTGGCTGGGATGATTTAACTGGGAATTGGTCCTGCTTCGAGCAGGGGGTTGGACTAGATGACCTTCTGGGGTCCCTTCCAACCCTGATATTCTATGATTCTATGACTGTAGGACATAATGGTTGATGTAGGCCTGCTGGGAAGGTTGGCTAACAGGGGGAAATTGGGGCATGAAGCTCTAGAACTACAACTCCTCAGGCAGTGAAGCAGCTTAAGTGGAAACAGTTTAATGTCTAACCAACCCCAAACACAAAATTTTGACATTTTCCACCTGAAATTTTTCAGACTCTTTTGTTGTATGGAACATTTTGATATTTCAATTTGTAATGAAAACAAATATTGAAATACTGGAATTTTCCATGTGATGGAAATTCCAATTTAGTTTCATCTCAAGTTATAAGTACATCCACTGGGCCAAATTGTACGCCGGTATAAATCAATATGTATAAAAAGCAAGGATACTACTCAGCAATTTAAATTTGGTTCCGTTGTTTTCAATTTTTTTCATGCTATATGAATTGCTTTTTAAACTACTTACATTTGCACAAAAATATATTTGCTTACCTTCTTGTGTGGAAATGAATTCACAAGAGAAGTGGAAAGTGTTCTTAACTTAATCTAAAATGGATATTACCTTCAGTAAACAGGTGAGCAACTAAGTCATTTTCTACACACATCATGAATGAGGTTTGATTTAATCTGTGGTGTATTGGTATTTTCCACCAGGCAAGTGAAGGTTTAGAATTTTATTTTCCTCATACTCTCCTGACTATTTGTGTAGCTATGCAATATAGTCCTATATAATACTGCACTGATTTTCAAGGGCACAAATTGGCAGTTAGGCATCTAACTTTTGTTGACTTTCAATAGGACGGAGGTGCCTAACTGACATTTATGTTTTTGAAAATCTCCCCACATACAGATAAGTAAACTTAGTTCACAATCATGCAGTTCACACTACATATGTAGTGATGGCCCAGTAATTTTTGTTAGAATTTTATAATTGCACCCACCAGAAATTGTGGCACAGAAGCTACGTGCGAAGAAAAAGCAGACACCGCTACTACTGTAGAATTGTTCCCTCCTTGTCCTGCTGATGGCAGCAACAGGATTTTCAAAAATGCCTCATGAAATAGGACACAGTGGAATTACAGAGCGCAGTGCAGAGCAACAGCTGAGACCCAGGACCTTTAATTTGATCTCTTGGCCACTCTATGACAGAACAAGAAATAGTTTATTTTACTTCCTGTCCCTGTAGGTCTTCTGATTCCTTGAGGACCTGGGTCAATCTCTACTTTTTCTGTATAAAATGGCTGGTCTAATGATGTGTCAGTGTCAGACAACTGGTGTGGCCTGGGCACCTAGTGGAGACACTACTGGGCACAGTCTTTTGGGGCTGCAGTTCCCACTTGCCCCCATGGTGCTACTTTGGACTTTCCTTGGTGAGTGCATTATCTAGGACATGCCCCAACTTACCCAGGGTGTCAAGTGCAAATTGTAGTACATGCAACTCAGCTGAGCCCCAGTTGTACTTTCCCAGTTGTACAGATGAGAAAAAACAAAACACTTTTAAAAGTTTTGAAAAATCTAACTGTGTGTGTATGTATATAAAAAAAACATGTTATATATAAGTGTGCTAATGGCTTGCAGGTCTGGTAAAGCAGCCATCTGAGACACTCAAAGTGCTTTACACACATTAAAGAATTAAGCTTCACAACAACCCTGTGTGGTAGGTACAGCTTGATATCCCCATTTTACAAATGCACAAACTGGATCACTGACTGACTGGCTTAGTGACTTGCCTAAGGTTCCATAGGAAACTCTGGTAGAGCTCAGAACAGAACCCAGATTCTCTCAATCCTCTGCTTTGGTCATGCTTCAAAACAAGATGTTCTACATGGGGATGTAATTCATTTTCGACATTACTGGAAAACAGAACACATGTTAGGTATGTGAAAATCAGAGAATACTGTTGGTTGATGTGAAGACAGCCACAATACAGTGTGTACTATTTCCCCATGATCTCAAGAGCACTGTTGAAAACTAAGAAGACTATCTGGCTGATGTGATTATTTCACTCTTGAACAGAACACAAACAAATTTTCAAAATGTCCAGTACTCAAGGCTTGTTCAGTACTGAACTGGAAGTGTTTGCACATGCTCACCTACACTTTACCTCTATAGTTAAAGGAATTCTTACCTACTGCTTGTTGTTAGAAACAGACTGAATAAATTCACAATAAATCAGGTAGCTGCAAACTTTGGCTAATTCTGCTAATTCATGAACACTTACCCCTATGTACACTTCCTGTTCTCTGGATCTTGACAGCTCAAAAAGTCATTATCTTAATGGATAGGTTCACATCTGTCAGCTGGGAAAGCAATTACCTAAATTGATAGCAGTTGTTTTAGTGTAAAATGGATAAGTATGTCTCTTTAAATTTCTCAGGAAGTTGTCATTTTATTATTTAGTCAGTTTATGATGATGTGCTGTGAACAAGACAAAACTAAACAGTGACAAAATGTCAACTACCTGATGAAAACTGACATAGGTAAACACCATGCATAATGTGGCCCTTTAAAAACCAGAAATGAATTATTTGGAAGAAAGGTTCATTTTATTATAACAAGTATCACTCTAAAAATTGAAACAAAATACATGACCAGAATACTTTGCAAATAATGTGCTCTTGGAAGCACTTTATTTCCTTTTGTTTTTCTTTGTCTTTCTTCCTTTCCACTCATTCATCATACCCTGTTGTCCGGGTCAGAGTTTATCCTTTATGATGTAAGCACAATTCTAGGGAGTCTATCCCTAATTCCTGATGAACCCCCACATTCTCCCATTGAAGTTGAGAGAAGTTTTGGGTGTTCAGGGAATACAGGTATCACCCCAAGGTGATATTTGGTTATGGGGAAAAAATATAAATTTAGACCAAAGAATTCTCAATGAAAAAAAAAAAAGCCTGCTCTTCCTCTCCTCCTCCTCTCCAGCCCACTTCCTTTTTGCAAGTGTCAGCTTTCTTTGCTTTTTTAGGTCTATGTGAACTGCTTTTCATTTCTTTGAAAAATAGTGATGATAATTCTTTCACTGTTTTGCACATCCATGAAAACTTGTTTCCACCCTCTGTTTCAGAGATTTTTTTTTTAATGTAGCCCAGGTCCAAGCTTTTCAAAAATCAGAGCCCAAACTTAGACTTTTACATCCATACTTCGACACCTGAATAAGTAGCCTGAGTTTCACATATTATGAGACCAAGAGGTTTCTTTGATTTCTGTGGGAGCTCTGGGTGTTCTGCACCTCTAAAAATAAGGCTACTTATTTAGATGCTGCATATGGTTTCAGAGCCTATTTTATTATATTGAAAACATAATAAAGCTTATTTTTGAAAATCTTGGCCCAGGTCTGTTCAGGTACAATCCTACAAGTGTAGGGCTGGAAGGGACTCGGAGAGATCATCTAGTCCAGGGGTGCCTGTAATGGGGCGTCTACTCCACACTAACTGATGTAAAGTGTTAGTGGAACCCTAGGGTGGCTGCACAGAAAGCAGCCAATAGGGGAGGGGCTGTGAGGAGCAGCCAATCAGGGCCAGGCAGGCCCATATAAGAAGAGCTGCAGGGAAGAACAGGTTCAGTTGCTCTCTGGAGCTTGAGGAGGGAAGCCTGGCTGCCTTGCAGAAGGAAGAATGCTAGCACCTTGGACAGAGCAGTACTAGGCAGGATCAGAGGAGTGAGAGTGAGCTCCTCTCTGACTGCTAAAACTGGTATGCTGATCCCCTGAGAGAAGGATAAGGAGAAGGTGCTGGGGAAGTGGCCCAGGGAAGTAGACTGAGAGGTTGGAGTGGGTGCAGCACATGGCTGCTATCTACACAGTCTCTGGGCCAGGACCCAGAGTAGTGGGTTGGCCTGGGTTCTGTCCTGTGTCCCCTGCACTCACCACTGAGGAAGTGGCTGGACTGTCAGACTGCGATACTGTCCCCCTGAAAAGTGAGAGCACAGAGTGTGGCAGGGCTGTGTCCTGAAGAGGATGCCATGGTCCTTGGAGCAATGTGGGTCCAGGAGTAGAAGTGACAGCGGGTGAGACACCACTGAGAGTTGGTGAACTGACCTGTGGAGCTGATCAATACAGGTGACTTTAAATCTTAATAAAATATGTAGAATCTGTTTGGCCCACACAAGGTTGTGCTTAAGTTTATGTGGCCCTCCTGTGAAATAAGGTTGGGCACCACTGTCTGTCCTCACACTCTGAGGCAGGACCAAGTAAGCCTATGCCATCCCTGACAGGTGTTTGGCTAACTGCCCTTAAAAATCTCCAGTGACAGTGATTTCCATAACCTCCCTTAGAACCCTATGCTTTATGTTAACACATTATTGCTGTGTTATTGGAGACCATGGACAAAATGGCTGTTTAATATATGCATTTGTTTTTGATGCATTTATAATGTTGTCATGCTAACATGAATAATGTGAGGGAAAGGATTGAGTCGTCTTTTGCTCTGCAGGTGAGATCATAGGTGGTAAAGAGGACAGTTGCTCATGTTGGCCTTCTGGCGTTGGCCTGGGAAATCCATTCTCGGGAAATGTCCAGCTCAATATTGAAGATTCAAGAGTTTCAGATAGTGCAAATGATGTTTGGGGTAAATAATCTGATTTTGGGGCACGATGATTGTCTGAACCAAAGCACGAGACCTTTTGAGCTTTGTCATCACTTGGCATTGTCACATTCTGTTATAACATGATGTAGCATGTCATAACACTGATGCACCAACCATTTATTATTTTTAAAGGTATTATACAATGATGCCCCTAGCTACTGTAACTTCAAATTTATCTTGTGATAGATCACAACCTATTACATCATGAGATGTTACACAGCCCCTGTATTTTATTAAACAAGAGACATCTCATTAAATCTTGTGATGTACCCAATTTGTAACTCAGAAATTAACTCATGTCACCACTGTAAGGGGTCCTCAAATATTCCTGCTTTCTGGTGGGCTAATCCAGTGGTTCTCAACCAGGAGTTTGTGTACCCCTGGGGGTACCCAGAGGTCTTCCATGGGGTACATCAACTCATCTAGATATTTGCCTTGTTTTACAACAGGCTACATAAAAAGCACTAGCGAAGTCAGTACAAACTAAAATTTCTTACAGACAGTTACTTGTTTGTACTGCTTTATGTACTATACACTGAAATGCAAGTACAATATTTATATTCCAATTGATTTATTTTATAAATATAAGGTAAAAATGAGAAAGTATGGACTTTTTCAGTAAGTGTGCTGTGACACTTTCGAATTTTTATGTCTGATTTTGTAAGCAAGTAGTTTTCAAGTGAGGTGAAACTTGGGGTTAGGCAAGACAAATCAGACTCCTGAAGGGGGTACAGTAGTCTGGAAAGGTTGAGAGCCACTGGGCTAACCAAGGGAGGAGACCTGACTTTTTAATCTCTTCTCATGTTAATCTTATTGGGGGATAGAATTTTGTGTAGGGCTCAGACTTGCATCCCATAGACTTCTTTTACTTTGAAGCCTGGGTCAAACTTTACATCCAAGGTTTTGGCATCTTCCCCTTCTCCTTTAATATACCTGACTATCGGTGCTCTTTTTTAATATATTGTTCCCATTAGGACTATACAAAGGCTTCCCCAATGTTGGCAAAAATCAAACCAACAAACAAAAACCCAAGCCTTCAAAACTGTTTCCATGGCTTTGTGTACATTCTGTGTATTTGCCTTGAATGTGAAAGGAAGTTTTCTACAATGAAACTTTCTGGTGAGACGAAAAACAGAATATAATGTACAAGTTTTAAAAGGGGCTAACTGAGGTACTTTCCCCTCCACCTGCATAATATGGTGTGACTTCCCAAGGTGTCTTTTTTTTTTTTGGAGGCTTCAGAAACTATGTAATATGTGGAACAGCTAAATGAATTTGCTAATACAGGTATCTGTTCCTCATTTAAAACGCTGCATTCACACATGGAAGGGTCTGGTGTACTTGCCATTATTGCAGGCAATTGCAAGGCTCCCATTGCCTTCAATAAAAGAAGAATTGGACCCAGACTGGGTGACTGTACAAGCAAATACTCATTTGCCACTGCAATTATCCTTGCTGGAAGCACAAATACAGTGTTTAATAAAAGCATTGTTGCCACCTCCCCCCCCCCAAAAAAAAGGTGTGCCACAGAAGCATACACCAAGTGGGGGTTGAAAGTTAGGCCTGGATCCTGTAGCTTATTTTGCACAGGTGGTTGGTTCCCTGTGCCCATGCAGAGCCCCACTGACTTCAGTGTGACTGTTTGGGCATAGGGGTCTGGCCATTAAAAGTCAGTTGGGGCTTAGTCTTACATTAAGGGATATAGAGGAAAATCTTCTCAGCTAGGTGCCTTGCCTCATATATATTCTGAAGTGGGGGGGGGGAACCTTTCATTTATCTGTGAAATGAAAATGTGGAGATTCCCATCGTTGGTCCAAATTGGCACGTTCATCTGATTCTTTTGCAAAACTGAGTGTGGGACTGCATCTTCAAAACTACTTATTAAAGGATCGTTATAATGGAACAATAGAAATGTAATGGGCTAGAAAATGAGGTTCTCATCCAGCTTCTCCAGATTGGATCCATACAGTGTATTTTCTGGTGTCGTCTTCAGTCTAGTTTTAAATGACCCAACAGTTGGTGAGGTTTCCACATCTTCTCTTAAAAAGCCATTCAACAGTCTAATAACTAGTACATATATTAAGGTAACTGATGAATTACACTAATTTTAATTGTCCTTTTTGCTTTAAGGTCTAAAGAACGATTGCCTTGGTAACTTTATTTTGATTTTTTTTTTCTTACTGCAAGTATTTTTGTAGCTTATTCTTAGAAAAGGACATTATTATATCTGTGTACACATTTTTCTAGTGCATTTGATTTTCTACAGTCTTGCATCTTGTATAGTCATTAACACCTCTCCAAAGTGAGTGTATAATGCTACCCTGTCAGAATGCTAACATTTATACCCTTTTGGGACAGGCATAAATAATTACAAAAGGTACAAGGCACTGGAGAGTCAGGCCAGTATATATGGTAGTAATGGAAATATCAAACACTTTGAATGTGAAACAATGAAATGTAGTCTTGACACACATTTAGTTCACAGTAGAAGTCACTGTGATAAATGCTACCTAGAGGTGCATTGTTTGCAAAAGAGTATCTTAAAATCCCACACTGTGGCTGTTTAAATTGGTAATGCTGGATCATGCATGATGCATCTTTCACTGGACAAGAAGCTATGGGTACCAAGTGGCACAATGTAAGCTGACATAGCCTCATGTGATGTGATAGATGTGCCACATTGTGTCACCAATTTAAACCCATGAATGGCATCTCACTGGAGTGCCTGAAGCCAGGCTTTTTAAAGCCCATTTTCATCAAGGAATGTCAGGATATGTGTTGCATGTACAGTAAAACTCTCCAAGTAGCTGTTTATAAGATGCCTTAGATGTATGCCACCTTGAGATTTTTCTTTACACCAGTACCTGGATTAAAGAGTTGCTTTGCAAATCTTTACTGTTCTTTGTTTACTGATTATGTCTAATAAAATGTCCTGCCAAGTGTCGGTGTTTGAGACTCTGCCCACTTTAGGAATTGTAACCATTGTGTTCATTTGTCTACAATCTTCAGTCTCTTTTATGGTAGGTATTCAGGTATGGAGCTGTTTGAAAAATGTGAGGGTTTATGCTGTGGCAAACTTTGACTTTTTTAGTAAAAAAAAAAAATCAAAAATATTTCAGCTGAAAATGGAAAGATTTCTTTTATGAAATGGTGCCTCATGAGAGTTAAGAAAATAATGATGCCCCTCAGGGGAGCTGTAGTTCAGGTGCCTCATGCTTTCATTCTCCTCTAGAAGCAGGGCTCCCTATCCAGGTTCCGCCTCCTGGGGTGTGCCATGATCTCCCCACTTGGCAAGGAGAGGTGGTGCATCAGAGCAGCCACATGCCAGTGGTGCAGAATGGGAAATGAAATCCAGCTGGGGAGTCTGGCCCATAAAGGAGAATGGAAGCATGAGTCAACCAAACTACAGTGCCTGAGACACTTCAGCACTGAAAGTATTTCAGGTTTCAGCTAAAATATTTCTGGATTTGGGTGCTCTGTTTTAACCAAAAAAAAAAAATCAAATTTTTATGCAGAAGGCAGGTATTTTTCATTTAGTCAAAAACCCAGTTGTCAAAATTGGTTTTCAACAGAAAATTTTCAACCAGCACACCTCAACCAAGGAAACTTCTCATTGGTAGCTCTTGTCAGTGGGGAATGTAACTGGTGGTTTTGTCGGTGGTTTCCTAGTGGACTAAAAAGGAAGGTTCCCACTGTGCACCTGCAAAGTATCCACAGGGTTTAGGGCAGTATGTCCTATGAGTTGCTGGCCAGCTAATGCACATTTTCTTTTTGACTCACTAGATTGACAGGCCGTGGGTGAGATATAGCTGCAGGCGCATCTTTTTATTCCCATGGAGTTGTATGACTCATTTGTTTCTGTCCACTCATTTTTATTCCATTTGGGAAGATAAGGGCTTTTAACTTTGTATCATATTTATCAGGTAAGTCTCTCCATTTGTTTTCCTTTGAATTTTCTGTCTTGTGCAGCTTTAGCACGTTTTACTGCATCTATACCACTCCTGAAGACTTCCTGAATCATTGTTTTTACTTGTTGGACTCCTTCCTCTTCAACATATTTGGCACACTCCTTCAGCAATTGTTAAATTAGCTGATTTTTTTTTTGTTGCATCACAAGCAAAAATCCCTTAACTCTAATTCCCAACTTCAAATAGATAAATTATGATCAATGGCAATGTTGAGTCCCTGGTACAGTAACCCATCCTATAGGGAGCACTGATAGCTGCAAGTGATTGCTAAACAGCTAATTGGAGTCCTGCTAACCTTCAAAACTCACACTTTAGCTTCTGAATGGTTTTTGCACTGAATTTTCTTAACAATAAGGACAATTCACTTAAGCAAAGCCATTGGTTTTCACATTATTGAATGCCCTTTCTACCATTTTCTTTGCAAGAATTAGGTTGTTAAACCCATGCTGTTGAAGATAAAAAACAAACAAAAAAAACCCAGTAACAAATTTAGGGGTGATGGTTCTGCCCCTATGATAATTGAATGCAGTGCTGGGCTTCCACATAGTTATTATCAAACTTTATTGATTATAAGACTATGCATTTGAATGTACAGGGTTGTGAAGAACATATTCTAATTTTAAATCAGAAAGATGAAGTCAAGTAGGCTGAATGAAAAACTTTCAGAAATCCATTTAATATTATAAAGAGAGCTTTATTTACAAACAAGCTATCAACATTTGTATCTATATTCCCACTCATGATATATAAACACAGACTTGGCAGCTCACCAAGGTGGAGCATGAGAAGATAAAAGCTGGAAAGTGAGGTCTGAAAAGTTCTTTTCATCTCGATAGAAGAAAAGGATATGAGAGAAAATCATGGAAAAAGGAATTCTGAATTTCTAGGACAATGGTAATGTTGGAGTTGACTGGTCTAATAAAGAGCTGGAAGTTTTACCATTGGTATAGTCATATGTATTGTCGGTAATACAACAATCATCATTGAAGATGGACATGTGACTTGGGATACTTTATAGCACCTTCCTGGCTTTGTTTAGCCCAGGACAGCAGTACTTGGTGACTCTGTTGGGAGGCCTTCATCTTGCTAATTTAAACAAAACTAAGGATTACTGCAGACACCACCAAAAAGGCACTATGTTCTCCAAAAAGATTATTTGCTTAACACCATTAGGTGAACATGACCCTGTCTTTTTGGTACTAACAGAAAGAGAGGGAGGAATTCTGTCTTGGAATGAAAATGAAGTTATTTTTCCATATTGTAAAATTCACAATTATGGAATTTTAATATTCTATGAAAATTAGCTCTTGTAAACTGCAACTGCCTAGTTCCACACAGCTGCAACACTAGGAAGCTAATAAACCAAACATCAAAGATGCTGACAGGCTACATTGTGAGCGCATTAATGTGGATGGTAATAAAATACTCCTTTACAATGGAGGATGGAAAACACTCCAGTTTTAACTACGTAGTTAAAATTAGCAGTAAAGTACAAATTGTCCAATGAGATTCTTTTTTCATTATATATTTAGATTTCAGTACTTAAGTGTTTGACTAGGTGAGAACAGTTCAAGGGATTGTACATGTCCATTCCAATGTAGGTGTTTGTGCCCTTCTGTGCACAGTTGTCAGAGATTTACCCTTAACAGTACCTGTCAGGGCAGTCTGAGCACCCTCTGTCTTATGCACACCACTCAGGCATAAGGGGAAGAGTTGTTCCGACCACCCTCAATTCCTCCCTACTGCATATGATGGTTGTTGGAGTTCCCAGTCTTTGCTTGGTTGGTTGGTTAGTACAAAAATAAAAAAAAATGTTTTGTATGGTTCCAGCATTCAGTTTGGATACAGTCACCAGTACCAGATATATGCTGCACTGTCTCGGTTTCAAGCCCTGCCACTCTTGTGGTAAGGAAATGCCTAGCAGTGACCCTTACCCCAGCTGTCTTAAGTGTTTGAGGGACACTCATGTGAGTGTCAAGTGTGGTATTTGTAAGAGCTTTAAGACCTATTTTTTAAAAAGACAGGGCAGCTAGATTAAAATATGAGCTGATGGAATCAATGTTATGTCCTCCATCTAAGCTATCTCCCTCAATCCAGGTGCCAAGCACCTTGGCATTGGTCCATAGCATGCCTCTGGCATCACCACAACTGAAGAAGAGACATCAGAAATCAGACTTGGCACTGGGATTGTTGAAAGATGAAAAGAGAGAGGTGTTATAAAGGTTTGGGAGGGTATTCAAAGAACTCCCCAGAGCACACCTATAAACCAGGGAGTTTGTTGACTCAAGAGCCCAGTATGGGCCTTGCAAGACTGGCTCCTGAAGTACCTTCATCCACATGTCCTCACTCCTTGGTACCACAAAATGTCTTCCTGGTACCATCTACTCTTGAGGTGTTTGAAGCTGAGAGAGAATTATTAAACCTCTCTGTGTTGCTGTCACCAGAAGTTCAAGAGACTCATCTGGCACTGGCATCCAAGGTTCCACGTTCAGCACCTTCACCTCCACAATGGACAGCTCTGTAGCATTTGGCCATCAGAATACCAGTTAGTCCAGTACCATCTAGGGGAAAGCCACAAATGATATTCTCAGCTCCCCTTTCTTCAGAGTCTGAGCCTTCTTCACCAGTACCAACAGCTAAGGCATCACCATGATCACAAGAAGAAGCTTCTTCATCTGACTATGGGATATATAGGAACCCACTTCAACCTAGCTGTTCCCATCTGAAAGGCATGTCAGACAACATCTAGAGAGGTGGTCACAAAAAGCCATCACTTGATCACCTTATAAGAGTAATATTCAGTTGCCAGAACTAAAATTGCTCCTGACCATAGCAGAAAATTAAACACTTATATTCTTTATATAAGAAACTATAAGTTATCCTGTGGCCCTCTTGAGTTTGTATAGAAAATAACTCTTATTTCATGTGCTAAATAAGTGTATCTTTCTGACATTTCTTAGTGGTCCACAATCCTGGAGTCAGTTCAGAGTAAACAGCCAAAAAGCTCAATCCTTTGATTCAAAGGCACAGGGCACTAATTCCCCAGCATCATTATGTATTATCTTGGGGGAAGATGGGAGATTACACAAATCAATATTTGTGGTAGACACATTAAGTGACTATGAGTTTGAGTATCAACATTCATTTTATGATGCTATGAGGACACAAGGATAAGTGATATTGCATACTTTAAACATTTTGTCACAGAACAGGGGAAACAGTCCCCATCATATGGGATTTTTAAAGTTGACATTTTGAAATCTTGCTGGTATTGAAATGTTGTGTTCTATGAATTGTACTTTTAATATAACTTACTTAGCACTTCAGTGTAATTTACAAATACTAACTAACTAACTTTCAAAATCACTGCAAGGTAGGTATTGCCATCTCCAGTTTACCACTTGAGGAGAATGAGGTTGGGGGCCTAAATCTCCGAAGGCTCCTTTAAACAGTTCTGCCTCCGGCATAAATGAGTGATGCCCAGAGAAGTTAAAGAACTTATCCAAGCCACAGAGGGAGTCAGTAGCAGAGCTGGGATTAGAATTCAGGAGTATCTGACTCAGTTCTCTGGTCAGATCACTAATCCACCCCTCTCTGTGTACTATGCAGCTGTATGTGAAGTCTTTTAATATTTTAGACCTTTTTATGTAACTCAAGGCCTACTTAGCTATTATAGGGGGAAAAAAGGAGTACTAGTGGCACCTTAGAGACTAACCAATTTATTTGAGCATAAGCTTTCGTGAGCTACAGCTCACTTCATCAGATGCATCCGATGAAGTGAGCTGTAGCTCACGAAAGCTTATGCTCAAATAAATTGGTTAGTCTCTAAGGTGCCACTAGTATTCCTTTTTTCTTTTTGCGAATACAGACTAACACGGCTGCTACTCTGAAACTTAGCTATTATAGGTAAGTATTCCTGAATTACTGACCCTGTTTTAATAAAACATATTTCATTAAAAGAAAGATCTCTATTTAAAATTTCCAGTGATTTCCCCTCCCTCGTGAACTCCATTGTAAAAGTCAGTATTTTTTGTCTGATTTTACAGAACTTTGCAAAAGTGTAAATTTCAATGCAGTGCCTGCAGCTGGAACACTCACTTGCAAACTAGTTGCCAATGATTATTGTTTAAGCAGTGGGTAGCAGAATATAGCTGTTGATTGAGTAGGAAAAACATGGAGATATTCAAACAGTCGTGTTTCATGATATAGAACATCAAGGGATGAAAAGGAAAGACATAAAGGGAAGGGTGCAGCAATATTTCCTGAAGATAAGCTGGAACCATTTATACGAGGTATGAACATACTGTATGAACTGTATTGGCTGGCAGTGATATGATTAACTTCCAGTGTTAGCAAAGAGCACCTAATTGCCAATGTCATTTTGGTAAGGGAGGTAGGATTTTATAATTAAGAGCTGGCAGCTTATGAGGCCCAGCCTTGTGAGACTACCAGTTCACTACCACTACCTCTTGGGTTAGAGTGCTGCAGTGTTTTGTGTCAAAGCTTTCTTTAATTTAGAAGCTGTTATTTTTAACACTAAAATGAAATGAATTCCATTTTTAAACAAATCATGATCTTTTGTAGTTATTACATATTCCATTCAGGGATGTCAAAGTGGTGTACAAAGGTGGATAAATTCTATTCTTCTTTCATGGATGAGTAAACAAAGGCATAAAGAGTTTAAGTGGCATGCCCCAAGTAAAGCAACTCAGTGGCAAAGTCAGGAAGGGAATTTGTAAGAGTATTAGTTAGACCACTAGATCATGCTGCTTTTTCTTTGACAATCTGAGTCATTCCAAATAAAGGGAAGGGGCCTTCTACCTGTCAGCCAAATTGTTTGTATGAAGTTGATGCCATAGGTTTTCATTTTTAGGCTGCTTTCACCCAAATCCTCAAAAGAAAAAACTGCTTTGGGGTTTTTATTCAAAACAGCTACTGCATGCAAGTGAATTACTGAAAATGTGAATTTTACAACAAAGTAAACCACAATGTAAAGTAATAAGAATGTTACATTGAGTTCAACTTTGAATTCCCTAGTGCCTTTTGGGGATGGGAGACATGGAAGAAGGGAGAGAGAGAATTCTGTTTGCACTGATTTAATACTAGTTGTATGTGTTCATAGAACTATCCAACTGCCTAAAATGAAAAGGATATTCAAATTGTGAATTCTGAACATGGATTAAAAACAAGCTTTATTCAGGCTTCAGAGCTGTTGAAGCCCTGAGGCCCCAATCCTGCAAAGTAGTAAATGCTGGCTTAACTTTAAGCATGAGTCATAAGCCAGAAAAGAAGGTGGAACATGTGAGATTTTTAGCTGCCCACATGTGAGGGAGCCAAGTTATCACAGGTTGCCTGTAAGTCTGGTTATGAATGAGTGGAGCCTCAATAGGAGGAAATACCTTTCAGTTTGTATACTGTGATGGGTGAGTGGGGAAAACAGTGGCAGGTGTGTTAAACTGCAGTAAGAATTGGGGGTAGGAAGGCACCAATGCATATTGCCTACTTTTGCAGCAGTTGTGTTGATAGTTATCTTAGAGGCATGATGAGCTTTTGGGGTATACTCATATCTGCCTATACATAGAGTAGTTTGATCTAAGGTGACTAGAGTTACCCTAGAAAAAAATATGGTTGTTATAGGCCATTCTTTTTAGTGCATTTGAGCCAGATTTACAGAAGTATTTTGGCACCTAAAGATGCAGGTAGGTACTTAACTCTCATTGATTTCAGTGGGAGTTGGGATTTCCAAAAGTGCCTACTAAACACATGACTGTATCATTAGGTGCCTAAATACTTTCAAACACCTGGCCCTTTTGCACTACAAAAGAAGGACTAGCCCATAGTATGTGAGAATAGAAGCAAGATATGGTCAGCGATTTTGTCACACTATCAGCCCCCTCTGGGATACTGCTGCTACTACACTGTTGTACTACTTTGTGTGGAAACTCTGGAGGGAGTGCTGCTGCTACAAGAACCTCAGCTATAATTACTGTATTATCCACCACCACATATGTACCACTCAGGAGACTGTAGATGAAAAAAGCAGCTCATAGAGCCAAAGATGTACCAAGCTTGTCTATGTTAGATCTTCTTGAAATTAGAAAAGGAGTCCTTGTGGCACCTTAGAGACTAACCAATTTATTTGAGCATAAGCTTTCGTGAGCTACAGCTCACTTCATCGGATGCATACCACAGCATCCGATGAAGTGAGCTGTAGCTCACGAAAGCTTATGCTCAAATAAATTGGTTAGTCTCTAAGGTGCCACAAGGACTCCTTTTCTTTTTGCGAATACAGACTAACACGGCTGTTACTCTGAAACCTTCTTGAAATTGTTAGAGAACCATCTGAGTTACAGATGGATGAACTTTCCTTTAAATTGTATCTAACATTAATAAAATCCATGTTTATTATGTTACAGAATACATCATGTAGTATAAGGCATTTAGTAACTGGTGAATTAGTTTAGAGGTAACAAAGGAAATTAAGGATTCTATAAACTGTGTGTATACACACTAGTAATGAAAAAGTCAGTATTTCAAAATTTCAGAAATGTATTGAATAGAAATTGCTCTTTTAAAAATGTTGTAGATAACAAAGATAGTAAAAACTTACTCACGTTATGGTATTTTCACAAATGTAATAGTTAACTGTGAAGCAATCCTACAAAGCCAAACAGAACATTGATAGTAAGTCTGCTACAATACACTACAGGATAACATGCTAAAATATAAAATGCATACTATAATGCATAATACAACATGTCAAAGAGGAGAATAATTTAAGACACATAGAAAATAATGGATATATGGCTCTCGGCAATTGTTTTCAGTCTTCAGCATCCTCTTGCAGCAAAACCTCACACTGCAACAACTCTATCTCAATTTCCCTCCCTCTTTGATGGGCAAATTGCCATCTAGTGCAATGCCTGAGGGTTCTTTGTTATGACCCTGGCTGGGTCATTAATAGTCTCTCTCCTATCAGTGTGATAAAAAGTTCAATACGTCAAGAAGCCAGTTACTCTGGAGGACAGGTTAGCAATTCACCGGCCCTCCTGAACATGATTCACTCATTCAGTTTTAATAAACCCTTTGCTGGATCTGAATGTGGAACCCAGGCTCACCCACTCCTCAGTCAGGATCCCTGCATGAAGCAGTTGGAATCAATCTCTCCTGACCCCTTATGGTTCCCTTGAGCTGCTGTTGAAGGGTCTTACTTTCAGTGTCTCCTCAGCCTCTCGGGCAGCTATCCTGCCCTTCTGACTTGCATCCTTTTTATTTCCCCAGCTGTTGAGGCTACCATCCAGCCCCAGTTGAGGAAACAGCCAGTTTCCATTAACCCTTTAACAGCTGAGGCCTCATGGGACCTGTACACCCCATGATAACAATCTGAACTTTCAGAGAAAGTAACAGCATTGTTTGATGTACAGTGAGGCTCTTAGAGACCAATACTCACATTATCAAGTGTTCCAGTTTAATGCAATAGTTACAAGATTAAGTTGTTAGTTCATGATAACATTAAACCTCATAAATATTGAATATCTATTTTAAGAATAGTCTTAAAAAACAATGCCAATTTCTTTGGAATGTCAAAATATGCTGCACTACATAGCACATTCTTATGTTAGGCCTTTACATTTGGAATCCTATGTGCGGTAAAAGGAATATTTATTTTTCCTGATGAGAGAAATCAAAGCTGCATGCTATTTCAGTGAAGTCAAGCTGACACCTGCAGAGAAGCAAGCCATGACATTTTAGCTGACTGCTCTCCCTCTCTCTCACTCCCCCAGTTGTGGCTTGTTTGTTCATTTTATTTACCCTGACAGACAAAAGGAGCCTAGATGAATGTGTTTAGATGAGGCTTTGGCATACTTTCCCATAATTCATATTTTCTTCTCCCCTGTTTAGTAAGTAGTTCCTACATGCTAGTCTTATCTACATGTGACAGTTCTACAGAGGGAAAATGCACTTGAACACATTTGTATTAACTCCAGTACTCCCCGCCTTCCTGATTTCTCAAACATAGCTACATTTATCAAGATAATAAGCTTCAGGTTTCATAATAAGAAGAGATCTATTTTCATGTCAGCCTGGCATAGTCCTGACTGACTGAGCTAGTAAGATCCTTAAAAATATGAATTTAGGATCAATAATATTTATAGCCCCATTTATAAAGTAGAAGTCAAAAGCATGTAAAAATACTGAATTTATTAGGGCAACTTACTCTAGGGACTGTACATTTACTAACCTCTAATCCTTCCTCTACTATTTAGCATCTCTGAGTCTAACAAAACAAAAATAAATTGAAGGTGTTCATGGGGGGGGGGGGGTATGTACATACAGGAAGCCCACAAATTATCTTGATTGTGTCCTAATATTGCAGAGTTTACTGTATCCATCAACCAGTCTTTTCCTAGCTGCATCTTATTTTTGTTAACTGTGGATGCCATTAAAGAATACAATAAAGTTATGGTAATGGAATTGAAATATATTTTATTGCATCAATATAAGTTCCATTTACTGTATAATATGACAGTGCTTAATAATTTTATATTACAAGCATAATTATAGTATCAAATTAGTAATTTTCACAAAGTACTTGCATTAGATGCTCACATGATATGATGCAATATATTCCAATTCTCTATGGCACAGTAAGATACACATTCATTTTCACGGGAAAACCAGAGAAGCAGCACACTGTAGCATCTAATGGTCCCCTTGAAGCATTTTGGAAAGACGCCTATCCTTTTGTGGGAGACACATTTTACTTATATTATTCTTGTAAGCCAGGTATCCTTGCATCTTTTAAACTGCTGAAGATATACTGCATTTTAAAATGTGAATAACTTTCTTTAATAATAATTTCAAAGGGCACCATTCAGCTATTGTTATCACAGTGAGCAGTTCCTTACTCTGTGGATAGTCCCATTAATATTAGTGACTCTACTCATGGAGAAAGATCCTAGTCATTGTGAGAAGGATGACAGAATTAGGCTCAAATTGTTTGAAAACAAGCTAGTTCAGCCTCAAAACAGCACTGGGTGGTGGATAATGGGATTAATTTATGTGCCACTGAAATGCAGCTTCTTCTAGGGTGGACCACAGCAGCTTTTTAACACTTCACATCAATACTACACATCAGTTTTAAGACAAAAAGTGAAGAGTAGTGCATCCAGTTGAAACTATCTGTGGAATTTGTGCATGTATATTTTCCTTCAGTGTTTTACATGAATGTTATTACTTGTTCATGTACTGATAACCTATGCATTTTAATTCTTCTTTCAGAGTGTTTTTTATCTGGAGAGTTAGTGTAGTATCATATCATGCATTTTAAAAGATATCCCAATATTTTAATAAACACTTTAAAAGAATCCACCTTAAATACTAGTTTCCTATACTAGAAAGTTCATCAATATCTGGACAGCCATGCAGGCAGCTAGGAGGCCAGTCCATTAATGAAATGTTAATGACTGAATTAGACCTGTAATAACAGAAGTAGGATGCACTGCTGTGAGTCCATTAGCATCAGCAGAGCCTGCTGGGGAACAAGTAAACACAACATACAAAACAAATGTCTACTGATGAAAGGTTTGTGTTGCTATAAAGGTGTTCAAGACCCAGAACTACATCTACAATGCAGTGCTATCCTAAGATTTTCTTAATAGGCATTCTAACCTGATTTACATTTGACAATGAAATAACAAAATGTGTGTGATGGCATTCATATACAACCCATGCTCTGCTGTCAACCCAGACCACACTGACAACAGCAAGAGCGATTGAATAGTTTAGTGAACCTCCATATTACTGAGGTTCAAATCCAGCCCAGGTTCATTATGGTGTAAAGTTGTTACCACCCGATGGATGCTCGGCCACTGTGGAAAATGAGCTTCATGGTCCCTGACTAAAGACCCAATAGACCTCACAAATACCACCGCTGTAGCTGGCACTATTTACAGATGCTACTAAATGTTTATATCATGCCTTAAAGGTAGATTAAGTGTAACACTTTCCATAAAGCACAATATATTTCAATGTAAGTACCAACCTAGTTAATGGTTTTACTGGTGATCATTTTGCCCAAACCATTTAGCTAATGTGCCTATCCATAGTCATAAGGTATAGTGGTGGATTGTAGGAAAGATGTTAGGGAGGGGGCTGACTGCTGGGATGGGGAACTAAGAGTTCAAACTGCTCCACTTCTTCCCTCTCCCAAGCCCTGCAAATTTGAAGTCAATCCCTGCCCACAAAATGGGAGAAAAAATATAAACACCTCCTCTCTCTTAAAAATCTCAACTATTTCCCATCCCTTCCCCAAGTCCAAAGGCTGCAACTTTCCCTTTCACAACTGTCAGACCTCCAGCTGGCCCCTTACAGCTTCTGTAATGTAGCTGTAAATAAACATAAAAATTATGTGTATCCACAGCACTCTGAAAATTGAAACATTAGGGTCAGCATAGAATAAATAATTTTAATATAAAACGAATAATCAAAACCATGCTGTATGGTAGTTCTCATATTTCAGTAATGTACTTGAAACAACAGATATCAAAGTCAGAGAGTGGGGTGAATTAGAAAGAATTGGGATGGGTAAATTCCCACCAGCTATTTCAAAACAAAATTTGCACTCAGTGGCAAGTTCCCTGGGCAGAGTACAAGATGAAGTAAGAGTTGGGCTGGGAAGAGGATCGGAAGAGAGTGGCTAAGATAGAGAGGAGTAAGCGGATGGCCAAAGGTCAATCTGGGAGCAGTAACATTGTTCAGAAAGAAAGCACATACAGCCTAGAAAACAGAAAATTATTTTAAAGCTGAGGAAGTTGGTGTAATTGTGTGACCTTCTCCCAAGGTGCTCAGCAGGATGGGTGCAGGGATGGAGGTAGTGCTCCTAGACTGGTATCCCAACGACTGAATGAAAATAGAGTCAACTGCCTTTTCACCTCTAGAATCCACACTGAGGGTGTTAAAACATATTGGCAGGTAGCATGGGGAACCTTGCATCGCTACACTCTGTTCTGTATCTAGAGCTCAATAGATCTTGTTGGTTTTCAGTTTGCACGATTTCACTCCAAGCGTAGACAGCTATCTAGTTCCACCAGCTATTTTCAGTATCATGTTACTTATACTTGGACATTTAATAGATGATCTGACAACAGTAGTTGAAGGCAGAGCCTGTCTACGCTAAAGCTATTACTGATGCAGCTGAATCAGTGAGGGTTTTTTAAAAAAGTTCCCTAGGGTAGACAAGGCTGCTGAGAATGGAACTATTACATCCTTTTTAAAAGTGCCATGTGCACTCTCCCAAGTGCTGGAGATGATGCATAACTAAAGACTTTGCTTCTGCTTCTCTACTGCTGGGTCCTGCCCTGACCTCTCTGTGATTCGTGGAATTGCCAATGGAGGAAGTTCTTATCAGGAAACTCTAGTATCAGGGTTCTAGAAGTGTTTCATGTTCTCTTTCCTAATATCATGTCTGGGCATCCAGAATCTGGCCATTAATATAAATTAACACAGTTGAGACATTCATAGGTGGATACCATGGTTATAAAGTGAGCTGTGCTTTAGAACATTTAGCCCCTCTTGAGTGACAGATTTCTCTCTAGTGACAGATTTCACTACCTTCACCCCTCTGTAGGTGGAACCATGGGTTCCTCCCACTTTTAGACTAAGTCTCAGGGGTGCAGCCCCCTGTTTTACCATCTGTGAAGGAACTATATGTCCCACTATATTCATCACCTGGAAAACCCTTCCCTCCAAGAGCCACTGGCCAATGGTTGATTAAAGTGACTCAAAACAGCTGCTTCAAAACAAAGTATTATTTGTTCACCCAAAAGAAACATATCTTTCAGAGAAGTGAGTTAAAACAACAAAAGGCCTACATGTCCGGGTCTTACCTCATCTTTGTCTTTTCCTTGTAAGTTTTGGTAAGTGCCAATCAGCCCAGAAATCCTTTCTGGTTGGAAGAGCCAACCAGCCATCCCCTGCAGCATTCTTTGCCCCTCTCTCACAGCAGTATCCTTAAGCAGCTGCTGCCCACTCACCCCACCCTTCCTCTCTATACAGGGTTTTTTAATGGTTTGCGGCGGCGGGGGAGGGTTAATCTCAGGGTCAGGACTGGGAAAAATAAAACTGTTAGTCTGGCTGTAGCCATGCAGGTGAACATCTCCCAATAAACATATTGCTCCCATAAGGTCCTTTGGTAATATTCCTGGAGATATCTTCATCATTGTTTCATTTCTTCCCTAGTTTTCTCTTTTCTCCTTTGATTTAATTCTCTGCAGTATGATAGATTAATGGGCAGGTACACTGATGTACATATAACAGCCATAAAAATACAGCATGATATAAACATATACCGTACTGTGTGGCTGTGGCAAAGTGGTTTCTGATAAGAGTCCAGTGGTTAAGGCACAAGCCTAAGATTTAGGATAGGTGGGTTCAAGTCATTACTCTGTCTCAGACTTCCCATGTGACCTCAGGCAAATCACTTTGCTTCTTTATGCCTCAATTCCCCATCCTTAACATGGAGGTAATAGTACTTGCTTACCTCAAAGAGGTGTTATGAAGCTAAATATAACGTGACTTGCTCAGAACCCTGGTAATGATGGACTGTAGACAAGCATCTCTTCTCCATGCTTCTAGGTGTGGTGTTGCAGGCATTCTTTCAGCTCAGTGCCCCCTTTAGTCATTGTGGTGCCACAACAGTCTGTCATATGTGGCCTGTCCCTCTGACCAGGTCACTACTCAATCCTTTCCCCTCTGAGGTTAACAGAAGAGTCCCAAATAGGAAACCCTTTATACTTTGCCCATGTGTGATCTGTTGTTCCTCACTGCTACTTCTTTTCCAGTTATGGTGGTTCCTTCTGAAATCTACTCCCTGCCTCTCTCTCACAGCAGCTGGCTGACCGCTCTGTCTCTTGCTTTGGAATGGTCACTCTGTCTCCTCATGTAGGAGTTTCCCCCCTCAGCCCTCTCTCTCTGTGGCTAGGAGTTATGTTCCATAAAGTCTCAAGCAATAGCTTCCTCCTCCAGACAGGAGTTGCCCCTCAGCCTGCTCTCTGAAGCTGGGGGTGTGACTTAAATCAGCTGTAAGGCTTTTATTAGCTCCCTTCAGCTGAGTACCCTTTCCAGTTAGCCTTCCACTCTGGAGAGTTCAGCAGGCCAGCCTGCTACCACCAGTGTCTTCTACTATGAAAGAGGAGGAAGCCTTTATGCTGTTCTCCTCCCAACCCCTTTCAGTCGGTTGGGTGAGAAGGGAGCCTTGCCCTGTCTTCTGTGCAATGCATCTGGTCCTTAAAGGTACAGTGTCACAATTCCTTCCTCAAATGCCACTCAGTCCCAGAACCCTTAGGTCTCTCTCTATATACTTTAAAGGGAATGCAAGGTGGCAGGGTGAGCTGACCAGTAGACACTACTCTCCTTGATGGCAGACCACCCCAACACATATGTCCTCTGGAAGCCACTCTATCCCATAGACAGGTGTGGTCAAAATTAATACCTAGCTGTGAACCTAGCCAGGGGGTTCTTCTTGCCTGGTTCCACAAGAAAGTCTCTTATGTCTTTGGCAATATTAATAATAATTTTAAATACTGACAATTTGTCTAATTTCCAGAGTATTTCAATTGTAGAATTTTGGTTTGTTGGTAGAAGCAATTGTTTGCTGAACTACTATAACTCAGAAGGACTGGGTAATGGATACTGATTTAATTATGAAGAACACAGTGAGCTAATTATGTGAGCTAAAGAAATAAATATGCTATGCACAAAATAAATCAATAAACCATAGGAAATAGTTGTATTAACTGTAAATCCTATAACTAATTCCTCCTGCACAAAGTCCCACCATATATTTTCTAAACCATTCTCTGCACTATTACACTTCTGTGGTCCTAAAGTCTAAGTGATCCTTGTTAAATAATATTAATATTTTTCTTTTCAGAAAAGCTACTTTCCTGGTATAGCAAGTTGAGTGAGTCATGCTGTCTATAATTTGCTTGTCAGCAGTGCTCTGTTTTTCTTCGTTTTGACATTTTTACTTGTTTCCTGAAGCCTTTGTCAGCTTTCTTATTGCATTTTCACTTGGCTATCAAAATCGAAGGGAACAAGTTCTGTACAGGATTTGCAATGGTGAGCATGATACTAGATCTGAAATTCAGACCATACAATGAAATGGCCCATGAAGATTAGGTCAGAGACAAATAATAACACCTGACAAAAGAGTATCCATTTGATTAGAGCTACTGTGATACTACTTTCTCTGCAGTACTTCTTGAACCCATGACCACCATGTTCATATTTTGGACATATCAGAAAATGGAGAGACAGTCAATGAAGTACATTTTACATTTGATCACTGAAAATTGAGGATTGATTTGTTTGTTACAGATTAGTTCTTTCAACACGTGATTATCTTAAACGTATGCTGATAGTACTATTGCAAGTTACTGTAAAATATTAGCCTCGCTTGGGCTTTTTCCTGACTCCACTGAAGTCAATAGTAAAATCTCCTCCATTGATTTCAGTGTCTACGATAGAGCTCGAAAAGGGTGTGAAAATATTCCCTCTCCATTTTTGGCATGAAATTGTTGCTCATGAAAATGAAGGACTAATAGTGTAGCACTGACCTTGAACATCCATAATGCAGATAGATGCGGGAATACATAAGACTCTATACTGAGCTTTGCCCAGGGGTCCCAGTTCAGACCTTTTTTCTATTGTCTTTGTTTCTTTAAAGTGAGGTTAGCACTCATGACACGTGGCAGATAGATATCCTTAGAGAATGAAGACCTTTATTTATTCATACAACAGGTATAGCACAGCCTGTAGCAAAGCTCTCAATGTCCCCTTGAGCTTCACCAATATCTCTTGATGCCCCTTTGGGCCGGCAATGTACTGGAAGCCAAACTTTCTCCTAGTGAATTTGGCCCATGGCCTACTTTGTGGCATTCCGTTTGAAAAACCTTTTCTAAATTTTTAGGATACAAACCTTCAAAGGCTGCTGCTGTGACAGTACAACAGATACTGTGCTTTGCTAATGCAGGTGGCCTAAAGACACAATTGTGCAAAAAGAGAAGCTACTGAAAGGTAAATAAAATGTGTTTTGTTGACATACTAATTGTTCACTTCATACTGTAGATTGCTTTGTATTAAACTTAACTAATTGAAATAGCTAGCAGGATTCAAATTAAAAATATATTGAAGTCATATTTTGTTAGCAGTTCGTCAGACCCTTTCCCCCTCTTGGTGGTGGTATTTATAAATTAATTGCATTATTATTTATTAGTATTAATTATTGGATTTGGTAGCAGCCAAATGTGTGCTAGGACCTCACAATACACAGCCAGGTTTCCTGACCGTAGGAGCTTACAAGCTAATTTCAACCATGATTCAGTGTAGTGGGGAGGGAAGTTATTAGGAGTTAAGGGAGCATAGTAGGAAGAGGAAAAGAAGAGATGGGCCAGATCTGTACACTAACATGATATGACGTAGTAAAGAAGGTTTGGGTGGGTCACTTATTTTAAACAAAAAAATAAATGTCTTAGTTGGGGAGAAACAAAGGGATTCAGAGATGGGGATGATGTGAGGCAGACAGGTAAGGAAGATGATCTTTGTGGTTGCATTATTTTTTTTAAGCACTGTATCAGCAGGTGATAGTGTCGGAGTCTGGAGAGAAGGTGGTTATCATAATTAAGGCTGGAGATGAAGATAGTCTGGAAAAAGTGTTTGTGTGGGCAGAAAAAAAAGGTCAGATCTAAGCAGTGCTATAGAAAAGGAGGATTTGGACTTGGTCTGGATGTAGTGGGTGAGCACATCTTTCTCTGCCTCAGATCATAATTTTATTTGTATATTGTATACAGTATTTTAACTGTCTAAAAGTACTAGCAGCCAGGGATGGATTCACCGCATAAATTGAAATAAGCAAATAAAACAAATGACATTTCTCTATTATAAAATATGCACATTCTGAAATTATAAAATATGCACAAGTTCCGAGTCCTGCAAGCTGATGTGTGTAGGCAGACACTTTTGTCCCTATATTTGAGGGGTCTGTGAATAGGTGAGGCCTTCCCCATGGATAAGCTTGTAGAACTGGGTGGCTTAATGTTTTTACTTAATAGATTACAAAGTTTTCAAAGGAGCTGTTCTGAGCTATCAGACACTATCTCTAATAGAATATGCGAAAAATATTTACTTTTCTTGCCAAAATAGTTATTTGTATTAATTCTGCAGATTCCTTTAAATACAAAACAATGAATTTATACATGTGATCCTCTTCCCTTCCCTCCATAATTTAATATGGATTTTGAGAAAGTCTGGAAAAGAAACCAGGAAACCTCATGATGAAGTTGCTTAGTACATCTTTATCTCAAGCCTCTTTCTCATTTATTAAAGGTGCATATATACAGGACCATTGACAACAGTTTTTTTTTTTTTTAAAAGTAAACTCAAAGACCTCATTTAAACTGGTCACCAATCAAAAGTCAGCATTTGCCTAGAGATCCTGTATGGTAACATGTGAGATCTCAGCAGGAAGTAACTGTGGTAACCATACAAGTTCACTCATTTCTTGTAGATATCTTTTTGTACATATCTGTGGGCTGGTGGTGACTTTTTGATTCCAAAGTCTAGGTATTTCTTTGTTGTGTCCTTCATGAGAAGCTCTTATCAACATTGGTGGGAGTCTGCTGATGGAGTAATTGTAGGTTGGAATCCTCTGTAAGGATCACATACTTTCAGATAAAGTTACCAAGGGAGCAAGCAGAAGGGTCATTTATCAAAGTCTTTGTAGACCACATTTCTAGGAGGATTAAACAATAAGGAATATCAAATTGTCCCATTTTGGCACTGACTTACATTAAGAACTGTATAGAACTTCCTTGCCCCAGCCATCCTCAGGAAGATGCAGACTGCTCCTCAAAGCACCCCTCATGGTTTTGAAGACATGACTAGGTCGTCTTCTCTCCTGCTTTCCAATCATGAGGCCTTTGCCTGGGATGTACAAACGGTGAGGGAAAAAATTCGTGCGTTGCACGCTCCTGAATCAGTCACATACTGTTCGCAGTGTAGCGTGATGCTAAAATAGTGATGGCAGGTCAGACTACTATAAGAAATATCTATGTATTAGCAAAATTATTGCTTGTACTATACCAGAAAATGCTAATCAAGTGGGATATGCCAGAAAATCAGTGGTATGCATATTCAGAAAGCACACCAATATAGACGTTAGAACTTGCAATACAATGAATGTTGGACAGTCTTAATCTTTACTCCATCATTAAACAATGAGAAATATTGGGTTGTTTTTGTTAAGCATTAGGAAACAGACAAACATTTGTCCCTGCTGGAAGCTACTTCAGCTGTAATGCATCATTATGTCTGACCAGCCTAGAAACCTTGGAAAGACAAAATATGTACAAGCTGGTTGTTAAGCATATGTGATATGTTTTGCCTTGTCACCTGGCAACGAAAAGGTTTTTCTAAACAAATTTTACATGTTGCCAAAAGTCCAATTTTTTGAAACACGTAAGCTGC